>NW_023642633.1:13853-28853 GCF_015228065.2 Penaeus monodon | reverse complement strand
AAGTTTGTCGTTGTTGTGGAGAAGGTCTCGGATAGTTTGATTTATATGATAACTGTGTTGTGGAGTGGTTGTAGGAGGTGATGTACGAATGGAAGCTTGATTTCTCTGCTGAATGCGGCGTTTGATGCTGCCCAATCCAAGGGCAGGTTCGACAGGGTGTGCTTGAGTGTATTTGCCGTAAAGAAGTAGTAGAAAGCCGTAGTGGACAAGTGAAATTTGCAGAAGGTATAGTGCCACTGGTCCTCCGTATGAACATGGTAAAAAAATGTCTGTCTCAGGGTTGGGTAACCACTGCCGCATTCCTGGTTCTGGCTGCTTTGGTGAGAGACGGGGGAAAGGCAGCCATAACACTGAAAACGTGTGCTACGGCCGACAGGAGAATAATGGTAGATGAGGCTGGTAACAGTCATGTAAATCTGTAAGGATCCAATTCATTATTAAAATCACCACATTATAATAATCTTGCATAACGGAATCGCACACACAGAAGGTCAGTGGTGTGGGCAGGTGGGTGAGTAAAACTGTTTGCGATGGGGGCTCGTTGATAGAGACACAGCAGAATGAGGACGGGGTATAACCCCTTCCAGAATCATCTGGAGCTATCTATCCAAGGGTGGAGGGCGAGAGGTCGTTTTGGGAGAGCAGATGCCCCTCCTCCCCGTTTGTTTGTGCGGAGGCAATGACACATGCCAGGACATGAGGAATTTGGAAACTGTACAGAGTTTGGGAACTTCAAAATTGTCTGTAGGGGTTAGCTGGTTGGGATTCCTTTCCTTGATCCATTATCCAGATTACGGGGTATGCGGCCTTGTTACTCTGGGTACAAAAAAATGTCTGAATCCTTATGTATTTGGATCACTTCCCGGTTTGCGTAATCAGAACTGTGTTTAAGCGAATATATTTTTTTCCCATTGTACCAAAGATGCTAAATACTTAAAACAACGGTACACAAATCCAGAGAAAAAGGAAGGGGTGGGCAGTAGGTGGCGGGCCGATGGCATTGCACAGCAGTGTAGTAGCCTAACTGAATATGATTTATTCCAAGAAAGGAGCAGAAAACAGGTGAAGCCAACAGCCGTTTCTTGGCTGTGTGTGTACTATAGATGTACACATTCATTAATATAAAATACACACATGTGTGTATATATATATATATTAGATAAATAGATATAGATAGATAGAACGACTAGAGAGATAGATATCAGATATCGATATGTATAGATAGATATATATATATATTATATATAATCTAAATATTATATACATACTATATATACTATATATACATAATACATATCTTTATATATATATATATCGATATATATCTATTTAGAGATAGATCTATATATAGTATATATATAGATAATATATTATTATATCATATATATATATATATATATACCTATTAATATATATATATATATATATACTATAGTATATATAATTACACACATGTGTGTATTGTATATAATGAATGTGTACATAGTATATACACACACAGACAAAGACCGGCTGTTGCTTCACCTGTTATTCTGCTCCTTTCGGAATATCATTATTCAGTTAGGCTACTACAAGTGCTGTGCATGACATCGTCGCCAACTACTGCCTCACCCCTTCCCTTTTTCTCGGATTTGTGTACCGTTGTTTAAGTATTAGCATATTCTTTGGTACAATGGGAAAAAAAATATATTCTCTTTAATACAAGTTCCGATTCGCAAACAGGGAAGTGATCCAAAGACTAAAGGATTCAGAATTTTTGTACCCGAGTAAACAAGGGCGCATACCCGGAATTGGATAAGGATCCAAGGAAGGTAAGTCCCAACCAGCAACCCTAAGACATTTTGAAGTTCCCAAACTCTGGTACAGTTCCAAAATCCTCATGTCTGGCATGTTCATTGCCTCCGCACAAACAAACGGGGAGGAGGGGTCATTCTGCTCTTCCCAAACGACCTCTCGCCCCTCCCCCCTTGGACAGAGAACTCCAGATGATATGGAAGGGTATACCACGTTCCTCATCTGCTGTGTGCTCTACCAACGAGCACCCACCAAACGCTTTTACTCACCCACCTGCCCCACACACTGACTTTGTGTGTGCGATATCCGTTATGCAAGATTATATATGTGGTGATTTTAATAACAATGAATTTGGTCCTTACAGATTTACATGACTCGGTACCAGCCTCCTCTACATATTATCTGTCGCCGGAGCAGAACGTTTCAGTGTTAGTGCTGCCTTTCCCCACCGTCTCTCAAGCCAAAGCAGACAAGACCAGGAAATGCAGGGCAGTGGTGTACCCAACACCTGAAGACAGACATTTTTACCATGTCATACGGAGGACCAGTGGCACTAATATTCTCAACTGGTCACTACGGCTTTCTACTACTTTTCCGGCAATACATCAGCACACACCTGTCGAACCTGCCTGGGATATGGGCAGCATTCAAACGCCTCATTCAGCAGAGAAAATCAAGCCTCATTCCATTCGTACATCACCTCCTACAAACCACTCCACAACCAGTTAGCAGATAAATAAAAATATTCGAGAAGCTTTACCACAACAAAAAGGACAAAAGTACCTGCAGCCCAGGCCGGGAATGTTCGGGAGCTAAACGCGCCTTTCCCCCCCCCCCCCCCCAAATCGGCGTGGATGTTTCTATGCACCAGAACATTCAGTCCCAGTGAAATAGCTAGCAGAGAATCTCAGTGATCACTTCGCCTGATTGTCAGTAGCCATCCCCTGGACACCACCCGCTTCCCTGCCTACCGCTGGCCTGTTCAATGCTCCAAACTGTAATCCAGTTCAGTGCTCAGAGGCGAAAAATCTGCATCAAGAGAGCCATGGGCCTCATCAAAGGAATTGCAATGAAACCTTGCCACTCCTCTCAACTCCATAGTTAAGCCTTCACTCTACAGTTCTAAGTGCCATCACAATGGCAAGGCGCCTTTGTCACACCATCGGGAAAACCACAAGTCCCGCTCATTTGGGGAAATATGCCCATCGCCAGTACTCCATTACACAGCCTTCCTCAGTGTAAAGTCTTGTCATCGATTGGGTTTTACATGACCTCGCGCCCGCATGGCTGTCGGCAGATCGACAACATGCGCTCCTCATCTGCCACACACTGCACTCGTCAGGTTCCTCGACTTCGTCCTCGCCACCTCTACAAGCTAAAATCATCATCACTAGAATCTTCACCGGTTTTCAAGAAAGCTTCGACTTGGGTGGAACTACACCATGGTCATCCAAAAGCAGCAGCCTTCCATGGGCATCACCGGGAGACTGCCTCATCCCCTGGATGGCAGACTTTCAACAGGCAACCAGGCTATGCCGTGCTAGGGTCAAGTTTCAGCCTCTCTGCAATTATGTGCCAGAGTACCTCTAGGGGACGAGAATGGAGCCCTGTGCTGCGCTATCATGATACGAACGCGCTCCTGGACACCCGAGCATGTTAGAAATATGGGGATGACTCGACCGTCGCCACCACCATTGAAAATTCATGCCATACCATTCCACCATCCAGTGCACCCTCGACAACATCCTCTCCTAGATCACTTGCAAAATCACGTCACTATTCAACCACCAGAAGTCTGACGTATTGCAAGTGACTTTGCCAAACCTGACCACACGCCCATCCTCTCCATCGCTACATGTAGTCTGTTCACCCAGCTGAACTAAACTCGATCTACTAGCTGCTGCTACAACTAGAGAGGGTACAGCAAAGATAAAAAAAAAAAAAAATATTATTAACATATTCCACACACATATATTAGATATATATACATATATCTTTTATATGTATATAATATCTATGTCTATTATGTATATACGAAAGCCACACAACAAACACCATTTATATGTGTTATATAGTATATTATATATCTATATATATATATATATAATATTTTATAATGTATATATATATATATACATATGTATAATATATATATATATAATATATATATATCTATATATATATAGATAATATATATAGAATATATCATATATATAGAATATATGTATGTATATATGTGTATTATAGAATATATATATATATATATATATATATATATATATATAATATATATATAGAGAGAGAGAGAGAGAGAGAGAGAGAGAGGGAGAGAGAGAGAGATTATATACACACAAATAACACACACACACACACACACACACACACACACACACACACACACAGCACACACACATATAGAGTATATATAGATATCTAATATATATATATATTATATATATATATTTATATAGGTAGTATATATATATATATAAGTGTATGTATATATATATATATATATCTATAATATATAATAGATATATATATATATATATATAGATATATATAGAAATAAATGATATATATATATATCTATAATATTATAGAGATTTATTAGTATATATATATTATAATATATATATAGATATTGTATATATATATCTAGAGAGATATATATATAGGATAGGATATATGATGATAGAGAATAAGAGGGGGGGACTGATATATAAGTAGATATATAGATCGAGATATATATATATATATATATATATAGATATATAGAGATATATATATACTTAGATATTAGATATATATATATTACTATATACAGGTTGTATCGCTATCTGTCGATCGAGCGGTCTATCGAGCGATCGAGCTATCTATCTATCTAATCTACCTATCTATCTATCTATCTATCTATACTATACTATCTATCTATCTATCTATCTATCAGCTGTCTCTCATCTATCTATATATAGTACATATATATATATACTAATATATATATATATATATATTATTATATCATATATATATATATATAATATCTATATGTAATCTATATATAAATCTATATCTATATCTATAATATAATATATTATATATCTATATATATATATATTATATATATTATATATATTTATGGTGTGTATATATATAATATATATATATATATATATATATTATTATACGAGATAGATTATATATCTATATATATGTGTGTGTGTGTGTGTGTGTGTGTGTGTGTGTGTTGTATATATATATATATATATATATAGATAATATTATATATATATATATATATAGTATCGGATATATATATTGCTATATATCTAGCAAGGAGTAAGAGAGTTGTCGCTGGTTAGGTCAGTGATAATAAGTGCTAAAACTGTGAGTGAGAAGGATCTGTGATAGTACTCCATAAGAGAGATCGTGAATAGAGCTTATATCCAACCAAAATAGAAAATTAATTCATCCATAGTTACAAGTCTATCAAATTCCAAATTAGACCATGCATACGTGGACATTTTAAACTAATAGTATGCCAGAAAGTGTCAAACTAGAATTGCTAGGTTCCATCATCGTGCTAAATAAGTTTCAATAAGTCCCAATGCTCATCGAGAGCGCCACAGTAGATAGAAATCAGCGGTTTGAAAAAAATAGTAAAATATAAGAATCACCCCCCCCCCCCACCAGAAACAGAATTACCAAATTACGAAATCACTAGAAAACGGCAGCATCTTAGTCGCGAGTAACTGCCAAATCGCACGTAGCACAGTTTTCCCTCAAAGTAGATTCGCTAAGGAACCAGCCAAACCGGCAGTATGTGCAATATAATCAGCCACTCGACAGAAGATCCACATAACAGAGGACATCAGCAGCTGAAGAAGAAGGACCTCTACTCTCCTCTCTCTCCCTGTCGGTGAATCGGTACTGAATTGACGATCAGAGAGAAGGGAGGATCGGTTCCGGCAGGGTGGCGGGACGGGGGCGAGGGTGGACCGAGCAAAGCCAAGAGAGTCCCATGATCCCTCGAATCGTGTGCTTTTGCATGGGGCATATAAGAGAGATGCACCGCGCCCAGTCCATGCAATCTCGGCCTCGCTCTTCCGCGTTACCGGGACGGTGACGCGCCCCCCATTGTTTGAGCCACGATGCTATGTGCTTGATGTAGCTTCGTTGCCCTCCTAGCCTACTCTTTCCTATACGAATTCGGCCTAGGATAACTCTGTGCACACCTTCTGGTGAACTGGACCCCAGCTTCGGGCGGCGTGCTCGGGACTGTGGCAGAACGTTACTCAGCAGGTAGGGGTTCGTGTGGTCTGGGGGGCCTTAGAAGGCGGCCTTACGGGGTCATAGAGTTGCCATTCTTTTGCTAGGGACTGGTCTGGCAGGACCATTGATGCTGCTACTCTTTTCTTTCGAATAGGGCGATAGCAGGTAGAGCCCCCATGTCAGGCCTTCAAGCAAGGTTCTGTCTAATAGCAGCTGCTAGACCAGAACATCCAAGTTCCCGTCCGTGATAGGAAGTACCTGGATTAAAAGAAGTCTCTCTCCGCACTGTGATGAATAGTCTGTGGTTGGCTATTTCAGAGGGATGAACGGAAGTACGGAACAGGTACAGGTCCCCTCTACTCTCACTGAGGTGAACTTTGGGTGTGTCAGAGAGAAGAGGGTTCACGTTAAACCCACTCTGCCAAAAGAATGCCTGAAAAAAGTCGCTCCTCTCCCCCACTGTGATGAAAACAGTCTGTGGTTGGCTGTTTTCAGAGGACGTAGGAGCTTACTGGAAACAGGTATAGGAACCCCCCTTCTCTCCTGAGTGATGAAACATCCTTTGGATGTTCAGAGAGAGAGGGATTCACCTTAAAAAAACCATCCTGCCATAGGAAACCTCCTGGAAATTTAATTTCTCTCCCTCACGTCGGTGAAACAGTCTGTGGGCCGAGCTGTTTCAGAGGATGAAGGAACTGACAGGAAAACAGGTGCAGGACCCCCCTCTTTTTCAAGAGGTGAAAACAAACCTTGGGCGTTCAGAGAAAAGAGGGATTCACTTTGAAAAAGGGTACAGGAGAGTGGAGAGGAACTGCCTGGAAAAAGGAAAGAGCTCCCTTCCTCACTGAGGGAGGAGCAGAAGGGTCCCATCAATGATCGTCCTGTAGGTGGAAGGACATACCCTCGGATACTCCAGAGGTTGGACCAAACCTACCACGTGTTTGCCGTGCGTAGGCACCCTTGTGAGCGGGAGACGGAGTCCTGGAGGTTGAGCGATGCCGTGCAAGAGTTACGCCCTTAGGCTAGCAACACGCCGCTTTGGTCCTCTATTCTGGCAAGAACGGCGGCCTGACCAGGCGCCGGCAGGTCAACGGTGGTCTCCTCGGGAGATAGGGTCCAAGCATCTTGCTGCGGTGGTACCACACCGTCTGTGCGTTACCAGGTGCAATCGGCTAATTGGCTCGTATATCACTCATCAACCCGTTGCTGTTAGACATTTGTTCTAGCACTCAGCTTCCCTGTTGACGCGTGGTGGGGGGGGGCCGTGAGTGGAGAAGCACGCCAAGTAAATGGAAAAATCAAAACCAAATTCCACACAGACAGACCTTTATCGTGGACGACCGTGCAAGGGCCCAGACCACGCAAGCCACCCTGCAGGCCTTCGTGCCTCCGGGTGGCAAAAGATAAATCCCGAAGCACAGGAGGACACTGATCAGCCTGCTGCCAAAGAGGGCGGGACAAGACCAAAAAAATCATGGTACAAACATGTCTGTCCACAGGTTGCCACCAGAGGGCTCTGCGGGCTGGCACCTCCAGCCAGCACCCAGACCAGGAAGGCCTCATGAGCTCCCCTCAGACGCCCCCACTTGACTGAATCAGGAGCACCAGCGGAACAGCGAAAACAGCTGGTGCCTCACGAGCACAGCGCCCCAAACCGGAAAGGGCGGACGAAACGGCCGAGGCCGGAGACAGACACCGATGGCGAGTCTGGACCCCCAAGGCGTTTCCCGCAATTAAGGTCCCGTTCCACCCGAAGGCTTCGACAATGCCTACCACAATGGTAAGGCATGGAGAAGCAGCGGCAAAAATCCTGGCTGCGGATCCGGGGTTGCGCGATATCAGGGCATGATCAATCGTGCCCAAAGATCAAGCCACCCTTTGTTTCCTGCAGAGACAAAGGCGCTAAAGAAGGGAGGGAAAGTGAGCCTCTCGGCCACTGAATCCCGAGGAGAAGAGAGTCAAGATGTTGCTACTTGGCTTCTCAGTCTCATACGATGTGAGGTGATAGCATCACACCCAAAGGTCGTGAGAGGCTTCCCGATGTCGAAGGGAAGGACCCAACCAGGCAAGTCCTGGTGACCATGAAAGGTACCCCAACCTCCCACCCTGATCTGGGTAACTGGGGTCAACCTATTCACTACGCACTTATGTGACTGAACCCACTCCGGGGTTCAAGTGCCAGAAGTACGGGGACACCACAGGCTAACTGACAGCCAAAGCCAAAGGTGGTGTCTGTAGCAGGCACACAATACCGAGGTGTGCATCAAGGCACATAAAGAAAGAAAAGGAAAGGACACAACAGCCCAAATGTCCTAACTGTGCAAGGAGGCATCATGCTGGAGCCTCGGGGCTGCTCTGTCAGGAAAGAGGCAGGCCCTCAAACGGCAAGAGGTGCTAAGAAGCGAAAGACTTTGTTCTCTGCCCCCAAGGCACCTAGTCTGGGGGAGGACAAAAAGCCCCCCCCCCCCCCCCCCCCGAAAAGCTTCCGAAATCCTAAGAGGAAGGAAGCTGCCCCCAGCCGAAACCGGAGGTCTCGACAATCAGGAGTTCCCCAAGTAAAGCAAGTGCAGAGGAACCACCAGGAAGAAAGGTTCCAAACATCACCACACGGTCCTCCCAGACCCAGAGACATGTCTTCGACGAGAGGTGGACATGTCGATCCTGATCACGCTGTAATCACAGCAGTGGCAGTATCCTTGTCCAGGACCAAGGAAGAGGCGGATAAGGCAGGTCGGGGACGTTGCCATGACGACATTAAACAGACTGTCAAAAGAATAAAGGGAAGGGAAGATGGAGAGGGCCAATCAGCCCAATCCTCTCCCTCACCCCAGGTCGAGACTCCCCTCCCCACTCCAACCAGGGATATGCCTCACAGGCAGAGCCTAGCCAGGCTATGGCCTCACAGGCAGAGCCTAACCAGGTGATTCAGTGCCACAAAAGCCGACGAATCAGAAGAAGCTGAGCCTGCCCAGGCCAAGCACAGAAAACAGCCTGGCCAGAGAAAAGCCAAACACGAAAAGTCAGAGCTACCAAAAGGCTCTCCACCCCCCAGGGATCCAGGGATAGACATGACAGAGGAAGGAGACCCCTCAAGCAGTGAGGATCTCACAATGGAGTTGTCAGACTCCGACTGTCAATCCGAATATGACGATGTCTCTGATGTAACTATCAATAGTAACATCATGCACGCAATTCTAAGTATTCTGCAGTGGAAATTCTGTGGGCTTCTCCTCAAGGAGTGCATCCTCCACGCAATAGTGCGACAAGGAGCATTGACATCGTCATGCTCCAGGAGACATATCAGCGGAAGATGTTCGCTTCTCCGGGTATCATGGTCTACGTGCTGCCACGTTTCCGATGGCAAAAGAGGACTGATGACCCTGGTCACAAAGCAACAATCCTGCTCCGCAATAGCGAATGCACCGCACTGTCGGAGATGTGAATCCTCTTGCGTCGAGATTCAAACTGGCGGGGGACCCCTAAAATTGTACAATGTGTACAGCCGGCCACACTGTAGTAGCTTGGACATCAGCCAGGTATGTGCGTCTGCAGCACACGACCGAGTGATCATAGGGGGAGAATTCAAGCACACACCCCATCTGGGCCTTGCAGGGCACCGGATGCGGCGGGCCGTCACATAGCAACGTGCTGAGATATCCCCCGAGATCGCTCTCCTCAACAGCCAGGAGCCAACGTATGTGAGAGGAGGGGTCCGAGACCTCATCCTGGCCCACTGCGGACCTGGTGAGAGGATCTGGCTGGCGGTCGATGAGACCCCCGTCACTAGTGACACAATGGCATATAAACAACCATCATGGAGAGGGGCCCAGCACGAAATACCAACGACCGAATCCAAGATGGAAACAGACCAAGGCCAACTGGCAGGCGTTCCAGAGCGCTTGGCCTGCTGTCTGAGAAGCAATGAACCCAACAGAGGCGAAAAATGTGGAAGTGTACATAAGCAAGACTTGTAAATAGCCATTGATCAAGGCAGCCTCACTGCGACCATACCCAAAAATTCGGACCTGGGTCCAGGAGTCACAAGGAGCCTTGCGTTTACTTCAATGACGAGATAGGGAGGTTCAACCACAGGGTAAATATGTGCCGAAAAACATTTCCAGAAGGCAAAGAACCCCCCAACAAACCAGCCCTCTAAGGGAGGCTGTCAGGGACGCCACGGAAAACTGCAGCAGAGCGGAGCCAGGAAAAGTGGCTGGAATGGTGTGAGTCTTTCGTCACAGTTACCACCCTCTCAGAGCTATGGCAATGGGTTCAAGCGCGCCACCAGCGCCAGCCCCGAGATGACCACGACCACAACCCCCAGGCAGAGGCCAACAGATGGCGCAAGAGTTCTTTGCGAGAACGAAGTAGCGACAGTCGCCAGCCGAACTCCGAGGGCAGACAAGAACGCCTACAACAGACAGACTTGCTAATATCAGAGAAAGGGCAGCCGAACCCGAAATCAGACGTTATCTTTTCTCTGAGGAAGTAAGATGATACATATTACAGCAGTTGCAACTCAGCCCGGGCGCTGACGCGGAATCTGTACCCCATCATCTCCCGCCGGGACTGGTAGGTGAGCTGCATTCTACAACTCAGCAACAAGTCCTGGGAAACTTCAACCATACCCCAGAGTGGAAGAGGATACCATAGTTCCCATCCCTAATCCAAAGGAACCGGGGAAGTACCGCCCCATCTCCTCTCCTCAGCTGTCTGGCCAAGACTGCCGATGAGAGATGGTACTGAAACCGGCTCCAATGAAAATGGACACCACACGAACACCTCCAACGGCGTTAACCAGGGCATGAGCCAGCAACAGCATAGCCACGCTCCTGAGCAACAATAAACACGGGCACATCTGTGGTAGTATTCCTTGACCTGGAGAAGGCTTTCGAATTGGCAAGTCCTCTTGCCATTCAGGAGAGCATGATCCAAAAAAGGATAAATCAGAGGTAAGCTCTTGGCTTGGCTAGGTGACTACGTTAGGAATAGACCAGCCAAGAGTCAAATTCCAAGGTCCCATACAAGCACATCATAGGAAATGCGAATATGCCACAGGGGGGTTCCAGTCAAGCCTTTTTAACACACTAATGTTCCTGATCCTCAACATAAACTCCCAGTGGGGTGCAAGGATCATCTCCTATGCAGACGATCTGTATCATCTCCACTGGAACACACTGACCTAACAAAGCCCAGCGTTGTCTGGACTTGGTATCGAGGAGTGTTGCAGGACAGGACTAAGATCTCTGAGCCAAATCCAAAGCCATGGCTCTGAGGACAGAGAGTATTCAAGTAACAAGTCTGAACAATCCAGGGAATGAACTGGAGTGGGTTCAGGATCTACCTCTACCTTGGGGTAAGGAAGACCGGGACCCTCTCCTTAGCCAGGAGGTCCAGTACCTGCTTGACGAACCCCAAAGCAAAGACTGTCTGTCATGAGAGCACTGAGGGGAAGACGCTAGGGGCCAGAACAGAGTACTAAGATCATTCTATGTACATGCTGGGCAGGCCCATTGTAGACTATGCCTCCCTCGCTTGATTGGCATTAAGAGAAAAATATAAAGACAATTGGAGATAGTCCAAACGAGGCCACCAGGGTCATTCTGGGTGCCCAAGGTGGCGGAAGGTCCTCAACCTCCTAGTGGAGACAAACCTTCTCCCCTTGGGGCCTCACGAATTGATCTAAACAGCAGCACAATTCTTATACAAAGGCGTCATCCAGGCTCCCAGGAACAAAGCTAAGACACAAAATAGTCAGACGCATAAGAACAAGATAACGACCTGTTTTGCAACAACTCATAGCTGTCTACAAGCCAGGGTATGCTAATACGCCATCAGCTCAAAGAACCGCTACTGGCCAAGGGCTATGGACTCCCCACACCCTGACTTTGTCGAAGCTCAGTCTTGGGCACAACCTCGATAGAGTTCTCTGTCATGAGACTGGCAAGCAAAAAGAATGAATATTGTACGCCCTAGGCCAAAGGCAGGAAACCCAGAGGGTCATTGCAACCATCACCCCTCTGGGGAGCAGAACATCATACACGGATTGGAATGGTCGATCACCTTGACTCACACTGCAGGCGCACGGCCTTCGCAGAAGGGATGCCACAATATCATGAGGGTAACAGACAAGCTCCTCGTACAGGCCGAGCAGTTGTATCATGGGAGCATGAGCCAGGTCCGGGAGGGAAGGACACTGGTCATACACACAGACTCCAAGGAGCCGTCGAACTGTCTTCAGCAGCCGCTCACCACTGACAACATCTACCTCCTGACAACCATCCCACACTAGCACAGAGGATTCCTGATCAGGTAGAAGAATATCATAAACTCGGGTCCAGCCAGAGAGGGATCAGAGGCAATGAGCTTGCTGACAGATAGCCGAAAATCGAGCCGGGTTAATTGCCCCCTACCTAATCCCATGATAATACATCAGAGCCGAAAATTACTTAGGAGGAAGGTACGGTGACGGCCAACTCCTTCCTCTGAAGCTTCACAGAGAGGAAACGAGGACATTCCCCTCGGCCATGTGGTACTCACATGCCACAGGCTATGAACCACTGGCACTCTCTGAAAAACAACGAGGTCGAGGTCATCTGCACAGATGCGCCTAGGTACCTACTGTGTATGGCAGATTAAACAAAACCATAGAACGTGAAGAGAGGTGTGCAATGCATTGCGGCCGAGCCGAACGCCACACGGGTACATATTGGAGAACTGCTGCACACGCAATCCTAAGACAAAGCCAACAGAAAACAGCGTTAGTGCTGGTAAAGATAGTATGCGAATGCTTACAACCACGGATACAGGAGCGCTGAGCTGGCACCCACCGCCAAGGTAAGCACCGAGTATCAGACCCACAAATGAGACAGCCATATAAAGCTGACACAGGCCGGGCCATAAGTGAAAGGCCCGGGCGAACCCAGAACTTCGCAAATCTCAAGCAAACAAGCAAGCAAGAAGATCCACCAGATAAATTAGGCATTCAAAAACGTAATTCAAGCGATGGCACCCCAATTCATTGCCAGACGCTGGTTGCCGAGGGCTACGCCGGTAGGCTTAGAAACCACTAAGGAATGCGACAAATTTCCGGAAAACTGCCAGAAAAGAATCAATCTTTCTAACTCCCTAACCCCAATCCACTCGCTTTACAATCCCCAACATCGTCCTAAATCTCTTCCCACATCATCACCCCCTACCCGCAACTCTTGCTAAAAAGCACAATTTATGCACATTATAATGCATTGGCTCATTATTAATGGACGGCCTGTTGTGCTCCATGCAGACGTGTTCAAAAGTTATGCACGAGTATGAGTGCGTATGCGCCGGTGATATAGGGGTTTATGTGCTTTTATTTTTGAAGGTAAAGAGCCTTTTCGTTTTCTGCGTGCAAAACTGCACGCACCGGCTTTAAAAATAGCAGGCAGAGAAAATTTCCATGCCCTTGGTACTGGTCGCAAAAATGAAAACAACGAAATTTTTGCTCATTCATTTGGAGAAGGCGCGTCCAGGCTTTATTCTTTGGGCCCCAAAGGTGTGTTTATATATGTGTACACACACACAAACACACACACACCACACACACAAAAACACACACAACAAACACACACCACACACCCACCCCACACAACAACACAACACAACCACACACACCAAATAAAATAATATATATATATAATATATATATATAATATATATATATATAATATATAATATATAAAACACACACACACAAACACAACACACACACACACACACACAACACCCACACATATATATATATTAATTATTTTATATATATAAATTTATATAATATATATGTGTGTGTTATATACATATATATATATATAAATATATTATATATAATTATATTTTATATATATATATATATATAATATATATATATATATATATTATATATATATATATAATTTTTTTTTTTTTTTTTTTTTTTTTTTTATAATAATTTTATATATATAAAATTTTATTTTAAAATATATATTTTTTATATTTTATTATATGTGTGTGTGTGTGTGTGGTGTGTGGTGTGTGTGTGTGTGTGTATTTGTGTTTTTTTTTTTGGTTTTTTTTTTTTTTTGGATATATATATATATTTTAAAATATTATATATAAAATATATATAAAATTTTTGGGGGGGGGGGGGGGGATATATAAATATATATATATTATATATATATATATATATAATATATATAATATATATAAAAATATAATTTTGTGTTGGGGGGTGTGTGTGTGTGTGTGGGGGGTTTTGGTGTGGGGTTTTTTTATGTGTGTATAATTAAGCAAAAAAATATACATATATATGAATATTTTATATTATATATATATAATATATATATATATATATATATTAATATATATTATATTATATATTTGGTACACCACAAAACACACACACACCACACAACCCACAACACACACACACACACAAAAAAAAAAAAAAATATATATATATAAAAATATATATTAAAAATATTTAAATATATATATATATAAATTTTATAATATATAATTGTATAATATATACAATGAATACCACATTGGGGGGCTTGACGGGACCTTTTATTTTATTTCAGTAAAAAAAAATATAAATAATTTTTAAAAATAATTTATATTTGATTTTTGCTACTTTTTTGCTTGCACAAACCTTTAAAAAATTATCCAAATTTAAATAGAGAAATAACGTAACTTCTCACTGTTTAAATATCATTACTGCCTACATTGTTAAAAATATATTTCCCAAAAAAAAATCTAAAATGTAAAAATCCCCAAATATTCAATTTTAAATAAATTTTTCTTTTTTTTTTTTTTTTTTTTTTTGTGTAAATGTTTTTGCCTACACACAACATGCGCGCAACCCACCACACACACACACACACCCCCCGCACGCACGCACGCACGAAACCCGCA
>NW_023642633.1:5000-13753 GCF_015228065.2 Penaeus monodon | reverse complement strand
CATACCCCCCCCAAAACAGTTTTCCAAAGGGAGCCGTCGACTGTCTTCAGCGCGCTCACCCACTGAAAAACATCACCCTCCTACAACCATCCGCACACTAGCACAAGGATTCTTCTCAGGGTAAAAGAATTTCATAAACGGGGTTCCCAGCCAATAGGGATCAAGCAATGAGCTTGCTGACAATTAGCCAAATCGCCGGGTTATGCCCCCTACCCCTGATAATACATAAGCCGAAATTACTTAGGGGGAAGTGAAAGGGTTTGCGGCCAATCCTTCCCCCTCAGCTTCACAGAGAGAAACGAGACTTCCCCCTCCCCCAGCGGGTACTCAGACCCAAAGGCTATGACCCCGCACTCCTGAAATAACAACAGAGGTACCGAGGTCTTCTCACAAATCGCCTATTTTTCCACTGTTTAGGGCAGTTTTATAAAAACCAAGAACGTAAAAGAAGGTTTGCGCTTGCGGCGACCAAAACGCCCACTGGTAAATTACTTGGGAGAATTCGTGCACACGAAATTCCAAAAGACAAAGCCCACAGAACACAGCCTCGTGCTGGTAAAGAATTATCGAGATGCTTACACCACGGCTACAGGACGCCTGCTGGCAACCCCCACCCCCAAAGGAAGCCCGAGTTCGACCACAATGAGACAGCCATAAAAAGCTGACACAGCCGGGCCAAAAAGTGAAAGGCCCGGCGAACCCAAAATTTCGAAAATCTAAAGCAAACAAGAAAGAAAGAGATCCACCGATAAATTAGGCTTTTAAAAAACGAATTTCAAGCGATGGCACCCCCAATTCATTGCCGACGTGGTTGCCGGGGCCTTACGCCCCGTGGGGCTTAAAAACCCCTAAGGATGCCAAAATTTTTCCGAAAAACTGCCAAACAAAATCATCTTTTTAACTTCCCCCCAAACCCCAACCCCAATCCTTACCCATCCCAACTCGTCCTAAATTTCTCCTCTCCCCATCCCCCCTCCTACCCGCAAACTCCTCTGCTAAAAACCTCAATTTTTGCACATTATAATGCATGGGCTCATTATAATGGACCGTGTGTGTGCTCATGCAGACGCTGTTCAAACGTTTATGCACGAGTATGAGTGCGTATGCGCAGGTGTATAGGTGTTTATGTGTACGTGTCCGTGTGGTGTGTATGCAAGAGAAGCAATATACAAGTAGATATGTATATCTGTGCGTATATTTGCATATATATTTTCATGTGTGTATGTATATGTATGTGGAAGTGTGTGTATATTATATGCAAAATTTTGTATGTATTTTTTTAATTTTGTGGGTGAGAGTGTATAATGCTCATAATGTTATATGTTGGGGTGTGTTTTGTTATGTATACTGTCTCTGTATATGTGAGTTTATTATGTCGTGTATTTGTGTATGTGTGTGTATGTATGTAATGTTGTTATAGTAAAGTTTTTGTGTAATTTTCATGTGTGTTTTGTGTGTATGGTATTTTGGGGTGTGTGTGTTTTGGGGTGTGTGGGTGTGTTATGTGTGTGTGGTGTGTGTGTGTGCCGTGTGTTTATTTGTGTGTGTGTGTGTGTATGTACGTTTGTGTCTATAAGTATGTGTACGTCCCATATATTGTGTTTGTATATATATGTATATGTGTACATATATTCATGTACAGGTATACACACACACACACACACACACACCACACACACACACAACCACACACACACACACACACAATATATTTATATATATATTTATATTATTTTAATTTATTTTGTGTGGTGGTGGTGGTTTTGTGTGTGTTTGTTGTGTTATTTGGTGTAATGTGGGTGAGCACTAATGTGTACTCATAAAGGTATGAGCAAATACATGTGTGCGCAGCATTTTTATGGCTATATTTGTATGTGTATGTATAGTCATAAGTATGTGTACAGGTTGTGTGCTTATATGTGTTCACAGATATGTGGGTGCATATACACATATGTATGCGCCTATGATGTGCGCATGTGCATATGTGTAGTTGTGTATAATGTAGGAGTATGTATAACCCCTTATATTCATTTTTTGGGGATATTTAAAGGGGCCCATGCTTGTGCCGAAATGAACATATGCATCTACTTGGAGCGTTTGCTGGGGAAAAACTTATGTCTGGTTAGGCCCTACATACACATAAGTAAAATTAGTGTATAAAAAATATCCACACATATATACACTTCTGATACTCAAGCCCATGCTGACGGGAGTATACCCTGGCGTAGCGGCATCCCGGCTAAACAAACTAAGCCAGTAGGAGGGGGTAACCTCTCAATCAAAAAAACATGACTGCACAAACAAAGCAACGGCCCACATTCCCCAGAGACGATCAGGATCGCTCTGGAGCACCCCCCCCTAACGGAAGCCGCCTTGCTGCGGTGGGGGGGGGGGGCTTGAGGTCCCAATGATCTGGGGACCGGACCAGGGCTCCCCATAACTGGATGGGCCCCAAATTGAGGAATAGACAAAATGATTTCCCTGGGCCCCAAAGGCCTATGAGGGGGGAGGTCCCCACCCCTGGTTCTCTCATTTGGGACCGGGGAGCCCCCCATTTTTTTGCCGTGCGTGGCATCCCGTATTACCATGAGCAGGATTCCTGGAAGTTGAGCATGCTGCCGCTGCCCCTGAGCTACGCCATTTTTTTGGGTCCTTTATTCTGGTTAACGGGGGGCATGATCAAGGCCTGGTCAAGTCAGTGGGCGGGTCAAATATGCTAGGGTAAACGGCACTGTTCATCGGTAGCGATGGTCCCGCAACTGCCATCTACTGAAAAGGGGGTATTTCTATTACCCCTGGGGTTTTTTGGGAGATTTTGACCCCACTTAGTTTTCCCCTGTTGGACTCCAGGGTGGGTGAGGAAATGAAGAATTCTAATTTGTATAGTACTAAAATTTCAAAGATCAGCTCCTTCGACGACCACGCATCCCCCGACCTTCCCTCTAAACAAAACATGTCATTTTGGAAACCCTTTCCACCCCAAAAGGGCAAAAAATGGGAATCGTAATGGTTTCCCGGGCCTCAAACCGGGTAATAAGGGGAAAACCCTCCTAAATCCATTAAGGAATCTTACCTGGTAAATATGAGAGTTTTTTCATATGAAATACCAGTATGTAACCCTTTGATGGTTTTTATAAAATCAGGATCTTGTTTTTTTTACACCCATCGGAAAATACAGGGGTAGTCAACGTGATCCTCGCATCACCCCACAGGAATGGTAGCCAAATATTTGGGGTTTTTCGTCACCAACGGAGTGACCGTCTGTGTGGGGCTCAAGTTTCATGTTCCACAAAACCATCAATCATGTAAGGGGAATTTGTCTTTTCCGAGACTTGATGAGGAAATTCTGAGGAGAAACTTTAAGGAAAAGAGAATTTTTATGTGGGGGCAGTAAAACATTTTAAGAAAAACTGGGGTTTTGAACTCGACACCAGCTCTCCTTCAAAATTTTAAACACATTTTCCTCCAAATCGCTAAGTTGCAGGGTACCACCTCAAGGTAACCCTTATGTGCCCAACCCTATGCAGTGATTCCACTGCCGGTTTAGGGGATGGACCCAAACTCTTTCCCATTTAAGTAAAATGGACAACCAATAGTATGTTAAAGTGGGGGTACAAATGTCTCAAGGGTGACAACTGCCCCAGGTCCAATATGACTTCTTTGCTGGGGTAACAGCAAAGAAGCTCAGGGGAGCTTCTTCAAAGCAACGTAAAGGTAAAATTTTAAAAAAGAAGTATTGGTAAAAAGGAAAAAGGAGAAAGTTATTTTTTCCAGAGGCAAAGAAACGTGCCCCTGTGCTTTTTTTGCACAGCCTTTAAATCCTTTTTTCTTGGGTTTCTGCCCATCCTCCTTCCCACAAACCCTTTTCCCTCCGTGCTTCTTACACCACACACTCTGCCATTTCCCTTTTAAAAAACCCAGTCCCCATTTTGTGAAACTCCCCTCTGGTAAATTCCCCAAAAATGGAATAGGATAAAGGGGTCTATTAGGAACTCCCCCCCCAAAGTAAGGTTTTTTGGGAGCCATCAGGAAAGGCCCGGGAGGCTTCATCGATGCAGCTCCACTGTCACCCACCCAAGGGGGCCCCTTCCTGCTAGGCAAATCCCCCTTAAAGCAAAGGCTCATTTGCCCCTTGCCCAGGAAAAGGAAACCCCTAAGCCTGTTCAAAACTCATTTCAAAGTGGGGGTTTTGGAGCCGTCAGGCGGGGCTCCAGGGGCCTCAACGGTGTAGTTCCAGTTTCCACCACATCCCGGGCCTCTGCTGCTGGCAGCCTGTAAACTAGTTAAACATTTAAAAAAACCCTCAAAAATTTCCCAAGATCCGGGAAAAGGGGACATCCTAAGGTGGGGGAAACCCCGACCCAGTCCCGGGCCAAACCCCCTTTATGAAGAGTAGTTTGGAGAACGGGATACCCTAATCAATGGAAACCCTGTCGGGGAATTCATGCAAAAGGGGAAAACTGCAACATCAAATAGCTTCGTGTAACCCATTTTGTGTAGAAGAGTTTTATAACCGGGAAAAATCATTCGTTTTTCCCTGAGAGGTTTCCCAAAATTTAACCCCATTATGGGACCTTTGATAATGGCCCTCATGGAGGATACAGTACTGGTACATGGGATTTTCCTTCCAGGCCATGCCCTGCAGACAACACTGCGGTAAGGCTGTGAGATGGGCTTGAAGACCTTAAACTGTTGCTCTATCCCCTTTCCCTCCATGGGGGGCACTTTTTGTGCAACCCTCGGGGAAAGGGGCCCCTTGGGAGTCCTTGTTCTTAAGGTAATGCAGTTTTGCTAAAAGTGCCTCCCAATTTTTCCAAAATTCAAACTGGGACATTCTCAATACAGACCTTCAATTGGGCTCACCTGATTCACAATAATTTCCCTTGGCGGGCCCAGGGAAGACTTACATGAAAGCGCCCAAAACGCCCCAATACTTTGCGGAGGTAAAATGTTATTCCACCCAAATGGAGAGCAGAGGGCGCCCCCTTGAACATACAGGGCGGGAATTTTTTTTAGTTTTAAACTCAGTGTTTCCAAGGATCTGTGAATGATTTCCATGTGTTCAAGATGTTTTAAATCACTTTACATAAATAAATTCACCTTGCAGCAAGCATCCATTCCCAAAATAGCAACAATCCCGCGATCTCCAGTCCCATGGTGGTCTTGAACCCAAACAACTGTCGAAAAGGAGGCTGCATTAAGGCTTTAAAAACGACCCCCCCGCTATAACCTTGATCCATTAAAAAAACAAAAAAAACCCTGAGCCAAAGGGCCAGACGGACATTTATGGAGACAGTTTTGTCCTTCGATTACTCTGGGCCCTTTTAGCAGGGGTGGGGGACAAGGTGCGTAAGATTAGGGAAAGAGCACCCCACTGTCCACCTGCTTTAAAGATAGATGGCATAATCATCCAGACAAAAAGATGTTCTAATGACTAGCTAAATCCATGGCAGAGTCTCCTCGGGGAGCATCGTACATGCCGATTCTCCACTCTTGGGGCTGAACAAAATGACACCAGTGTCGTTATTCAGTAGGACGGGCCAAATTTCCATACAATTTTCCCCATTTTTGCACAGATGGCCCTCATCTTTGCAGCTCTGCCGAAAGACTCCCCCGGAAGTGATGATATTCCTCCCCAATATACCACTTACCAAGAGCTCCCAAATTTTCCTGTTGGACCTAAGGGAGGTACAGTGCCATCCAAAATGGAAAGAGGCTATAATCTTTTCCTGTCCCAAAAACCTGGCAAGGATGCTTCCCCCAGGAAAAATTCTGCCCAAATTTACCGGGAAACTTACTGCCCAATTTACTTCACCAGCTGCATCTGCAAGCTGATGGAAAAAATGGAAAATTTCGGTTTTACAGGGCTGCAAAAAAAAAGGAAAACGTGCTGCCCCCCTATCATTATGGGTTTGAAGATTGAGAACGACCACAAATGTACTTGAAAGGGAGGGAAAAACTGCTTTTTCAGATTCCCCTTTCGCACAGAAAACGTCACATATTACAGTCTTTTTTGACCTTAAAAAAGGCTTAAATACCACTTGGAACATGCATACCATGAAGCTGTATGCATTGGTTTTTTAAGAGAGCATCCCTCCCTTAAAAATTTCCTTTCTACAGGGGTTTTAAATTCAGGTGGGAAAAAGTTTTTTTCTAACCTGGAAGATCACTGGAAGGGTCCCCTAAAGGGGGTGTCTTAAGTGTGCCCGTTTGCCATTGCATAAAGACTTGTAAGGTTTTTCCAATTTCTTCTCAGTAATCTGTATGTGGTGATTTCACTTCACTGCTCAGGAGGAAGCTTACAGGATGTGCAAGGCCCCAGCGCCCGTAATAATTCAGGGTTTACTGGGCAACTTATCTGGGTTCAAATTTTCCCTAAGTAAGACCACATGGTTATACATTTCCCAAACGAGGAAAATTCCCCCCCTTCCCTCTATTTAGGAGCAAACCCACTGCAATTTGCCAAGAGGTGAAAACTTGGGTCTAATTTTTGACTCAAGGGTTACATGGGTGCCTCACATCAAAAAATTTAAAAAGGGAAGCTACAAAACCCTTTGCATTTTGCAGGTTCTTTCCACTATCTTGGGGTGCAGACCGCACAAAGCTTCGTGGCTTAACCCAAACCTTTTTCGTAGTAACTTGATTAAAGTGTGGGTTCCCCATTATCTGCAACTCCCACGGTTCTCCGGGTGTTTGGGCATAATGAAGCTCTCAAATCTGTACTGGGGTTTCAGGTCTTCCCCTTGGAAACCTTACTGAATGGAGAAAAACCTCTTTCATTACACCGGGGCTACTTAACTTGATTTTCTATACAAACTACAAAAGGGTTCCGGGATCTCCTATATCCAGATTAGTTTTTTCAAACCCCCCTTGGGAAGCCGATCCATGGGAGAAATGAGGAATCTTTGGAAAATCTTAAATTTTAAATGTCCTAAGGTTTTTGGGCTGTTTTGGAAATTTCCCCAATTCCCCCCTTGGCTAAGAAGTTGAGCTGAATTTGTTTGGGAAATTGGAAAGGGGAAATCCAAAGCGAATCAAGAAAATTTTCTTCAACATTTTCAAAAACGAAGGATCAATGCAAAATATATACTGGGTTCGAAAACTGAAAATGGTGTACTTTGCAGCAGTCAGAAGAAGACTGCATCTGGGAGTCCTTTCTCAGCAGCTTCGATCTTCACTGCAGATTTTTATGCCCTCCTTGAGCAGTTTAAAATGACTAGAGAAAACTTATGAACCTTCTATTGTGATATATTCCGACCCTCGCATGCCTTGCAAGCAATCAAGAATTTACAGTAGTGAGGGTGTTCAAGATTGGGGTTGCCTGATTAAAACCTAAAAAATAACTCGTGTTGGGTGCCTGCCATGTTGGTATCATGGAATGACGAGTGTCAAAGGCCAAAGGGACTGTCTCAGCCCCTTTTGGGTGCTCTTTTTCCTCTCCCACACAGCGATTGAAACCCAGCATCAGGGGTTGTCTTCATGTAAAGGAAGGAACAAGGGGGGATACCCCCAGAAACAAACTGCGAGAGATTAAGATACCTTGGGATTGGTGATAGCATCCACCCCAAACCCAAATGGAAGTTTTCATTAACAAGACTAAGAATCGGGGCACACAAGATGACTTATGGGCCGAATGAAAAAGCTATAAGTCAAAACCTTTTTGAGGGTGCCAAAACCATTTAAAAATCGCACATGTAGTGGAAAATGGCAACTTCCAGACCAAGCGTATGTCTTGTCTCCCCCCTATACACTGAAAATATCTGGTTTGATTCAGAGGGGCTTTTTTTTAGTTTTCCCTTGGGGGGGCAATATTTTTTTAATAAATCTAATCATGCAAACGTTTTTTAAACAATAATTTTTTTACACTTAAAATAATATTGTGCTTTGATATTTATTTATAATTTTTAAAATTTTAAAAAATTTTTAAAGTTTCTTAAAATTTTTATGCAATAATTTTATACCTTAGTGAATAATATTTATGCTTTAATTTTAAATATATTTATGCTTTTTTTTAAATATATTTATTGTTATTTGTAAGATATTTGTTTTTATAATTGTTAAAATTGTTAAAATTTTTAAAATTTCTATTTAACAAGGGATTCGCCGCTAAAGACTTTATGTTGATGCGACAGATTTTTAAAAATCAATCAATCAAACTTCCCCCAGGGAGAGGGGGCTAAGAACCCGGGTTTAAAAAAGGCCGCCCCACTTTGATGAAACCTTTCACATAACTATGAGGGGAAGTAAAAATGAATCCGACTTACTAGCATTACCTGAGAAAATCTCTTCTTAAAAGGGGTACTTAGGACTAGAGGTTAAAACTAAAGTGAAAAAACAAAAGATACTAAATATGGACATTGCTCTATTGGAGAGGTAAAACCCCCAGGTCAGCAAGAATTTGGGGTAGTTTCTAATTCCCCCAAACGTTTGAAAAGAAAATTGTAAAATTCTATAGTATAAGCGAAAGAGTGGTTCATAACAATAAAATAAACAATAGTTAACTTAAAGATTGCAAGAAAAATAGTTTCTATAAAAATGTTCATTTTGGGATGAGAGGGGAAAACCCATTTTACAATAATAAAGGGAAAATTTTTGTGCCCAAAAAAGGTAAAAACAGAAGGAAAAAACTGTAGTAGGGAATCACAGAACAGGTACTAGGAATGGAAGGGGCAAATGCTAAACAATTTTGTGGGGGCCGATCACTCATTTACAATACATTCTTCGAAAAAAGACTAAGCAAAGTGGACATGGGA
>NW_023642632.1:7500-9717 GCF_015228065.2 Penaeus monodon | reverse complement strand
AAAACTTTTTTTAAAGCAAAAAAAACTCCAAAAAAGATACCCAAAAAATGTTTTAAATTAACAAAAAACTAAACATTTAGATAAAAAAAAAAGGGGGGGAAAAAAAATATTTATAAAATAAAACAAGGTAAACCCCAAACCCCCCCATCACTTGTATTTGCAGAAAGGGTTGATCGAGTGTTGGGGGTTTGACTGCAAAAAAGCGTCTGACCCTTTTCTTATACTTTTCTTTTTCAGGAAAGAAAAGGGGTTTCGGCGAATCAGGTGCGTGGGAGGGGAAATTTAAATTCGAACCACGCCGAAGTCCTCTCTCTCTCTCTCTCCTCTACCTCTTCTCTTCTCTCTCTCCTCCTCCTCTCTCTCTCTCTCTCCCTCTCTCTCTCTTCTCCCTTTCTCTCTTATCTTTTATCTTTCCCCCCCTCCCCCCCTCCTCTCTCTCTATCTTCTCTCTCTTCCCCTTCTCTTTTTTCTCTTCTTTTTCTCTCTCCTCGCTCTTTCCCCTCTCTCCCTCTCCCCCCCCTTTTCCCCTTCTCTTTTTCCCCCCTCTCTTTTTCTATCCCCCCCTCTCTCTCTCTCTCTTTTATATATTGTTATATATAATATATATTATAAAATATATATATATGTATAATTTTAATATTATATATAACATACTATAAAATTATAATATATTATATTATATATATATTATAATATATATGTATATATATACACACACACACACACACCACAAACCACACACAACACAAGAACACACCACACACACACACACACACACACACACACACACACAACACACACACACACACACACACACATTATATATTATTAATATAATATATATATTTATATATATATATGCATATAAAAATAAATATAATATGCATATATATTATAATTTATATTAAATATATATATGTATATATAATATATATAATAATATTAATATATATATATATATATTATTTTATAATTATTGCATACACACACCACCACACACACACAACCAACACACACACACACACACACACCCCACACACAAACCCCACACACATACACACAACCACACCACCACAATAATATATATATTATATATATATAATATATATATATATAATATTACATATAATAAAATATATATAATATATAATATTATATATATATATATATATTATATTATATTATTTTATATATATATAATATATATATATAATATAAAATCTGCTCTCTTTTTCCAAACCGGCAAGACTGAGATGCAAGGCCTATCTTGAGGGTCTCCGGGTGTCTCCACCCGGGTTTTCTTGTACATTTTTCCAGTCTCCATTTTGATGAAGGGGCTTCGGGGCTTGTCTTTAATCCCATTTTTCTCTTCTCCTCTAATAAAATTGTTTAAAATTTTTCATTGGAGTTCCCCGTACCCCCTTTGTTGTGACCCTTTTGAAAATTTTTTCTCTATACGGGGTTCTTTAAAAAAGTTTTTTCCCGTAAAAAGGGAAAAATATAAATTTTGTAAACTAAACCCGGGTATCCTCCCTTATCTTTTATCAGCCGGCTGACATGCCCTTCTCTGGGACGTGATGTCGGGGGTCGGGCCCTTTGTCTGTAGGGTGCCGAGGTAAAGCCTTCGGGTGTATTTGAATATTACATGAGCCCTGGGCCCGCCTTTAAAAAGGGAATGTACAGCGGACCCCAGAAAAAATTTGGGTAGCTGCCCCCTGTTTTTCGGGGGCCCCCGACAAAGTTTGGGGCCCGTTACAAGATTAAAATCACGGTCGCTGGATAGGTATTGGCGATAAAAACCCTTTCCTGATCAAGATTAAACATTTCCCCGGAACAGATTTTGGGGTCTCACCTTTTCGGCCCTTTTCATTATTCTTTTTCTTCTTTTTTCCCTCCCTTTTTGTTCCTTTTTTCATTCATTTTCTCACGTATTCAGAGTTATATTTTTTCCCGGAGATTTGGATGTGTTTTTAGGTAAGTAGTGTCTGGGGCACAATTGGCAATGTGTTGTATGTGTGGGGCCCGTGTATTATTGGTTGTAGATGCTGTGTCTCATTCAGAAACTAAATTTTAAATTCGTTCGTCATTAAACGGGAAGTCTACCTCTAAAGTATGTTAATTTCTAGGAGAGGGAGAGGAAAAGGCAGTGACAGATACACACACAAGGACAGTAAAACAATCAAAACAAACCTTGCATCATAATCATCATGATGCATG
>NW_023642631.1:0-9718 GCF_015228065.2 Penaeus monodon | reverse complement strand
TACGGTTCGACGGACTTAGCCAGCTTACTACAATAGGTACAGGTAATCATAGTACCGGTAATCATAGGGTATTTTGTGTTGGCATGCGACTTCCAGAATTCCTCTTTCTCAACCATATTTGCACAGATATATAAGTGACTTACGCATGTGATAATTTTCATAATGCATTTGAATTATGAATTTACTCGTGCACACTCAAATGAATATATTGAAATTAAGCCATACCTGCTGTAATTTAAGTTCATTTATTGTATTTACCATGGTTAAGAAATATCAAATGATATTAGAAGTTTTCCCTCTATCTTTGCGCAGATATAAGTGGACAATTGTCCATAACGCATCTGAATAATGAATTTACTTGTGCACCTGGCAAATGAATATATTGAATCAACTATTGTATGCATTCACTTGTAAGCAATATTAGACATCTCAATCAAATGATCATAAAACTAGAACATATAATTTAGTATTTATTCTGGGGAAATCCAGAAATCTACATCGATCGACTGCGTCAGCTGGTCAGGTGGGGTATATTCTGCGATAATACTTTTCCTTGTTTCTACGGCACAACTCCTGATCTAATCCTAATAAGTGACCCATGCATGCGACGAATGATCATAAACGCATCTGAATGACGAATTTACTTGTGCATCAGGAAAATTAATATATGAAATTAACTGTTTTGCCCAATCGCTTGTAAGCACTATTAGATATCTCAGTCAAAGGATCAAAAAACTCGATCATATATTTTTCAAAGAGTATGAAAAGAATATATTTACTCTGATAGATATTAGTAATCTAAGCCAGTAACTAAGCCACATGGTCTAAGAGATATATAATAGAGATACCTCATATCGACTGAACCAGAACCGCATGCCCCCCCCCTCCGCTTCTCCTCTTCCTCCTCTCCTCTCCTCAATTTCCTTATCTACCTGATTCACTCTAAATAAACAGGAGCAACCCCCAAACACACAAACACTCACAAGGAAGTTATGCACCTGTGCGTAACATTATACATAAATTATTTATATGAATATTATTACTATCTATAAACTCTTATGTAGCTCTGCGCATACTATCATATTCCTAAAAGGCGAAGCGCGTGCTAAATCAAAATGTGCACAATTCAAATGGTTTAATCAAATGATCATAAAAACGAATCACATATTTCATGAAGACAATGCGAGAAATGAACTTACTTGTGCACCAGATAAATGAATATATTGAAAATAACTATGGTGTGCCATCACTTGTAAGTGACTTAGATATAAAAACATGTCAATCAAAGGGTTCATAAAATGGATCACACCATTTTATAAAGACAATGAAAGATACAGACTCGATCGTATATTATTATGATAGATGTTAGCAATCAAATCAAGAATAATCAAATAGTCTAAGGGATATGTATTTAAGTATACCTCATTCGTCATCAACCAGAACTACACGTCAAATAACCAGCCGAGCCTCTCCTAATAACAGGAGCCCCCCTCCCCCACGCAAGGAAGATATGCGCCCGTTGCGTTGTAGCGACGCTCCGTCGGGAGGCGACCTGGCGACATGTTAGCGACGAAGTGACAACCATAGAACATCAATAATTACAAACAATACAAGTCGAACTTTTTGCTAATGCAAAATATCAATTAAATAATAAAGGCTATCGTTAATGAAGACTCGATACTAATTTATCAATACTCGGTAAATATTTTCCGACGGTGACTACTCCTTTAGAGACTCCCGCCTTTTGCTATGGGATCCTCAGAACAGAGGCGAGGGCTGAGGAGGAGGGTCAGCAGTCGGGGATCCCGGCTTTGATTTCTGGTCGCCGGAGAAATTGGTTAAGTACACCATGTCTGGACTCAAATAGTTAAAACTGTTAGAACGAGGCCTTTAATGCTTTTTTGTATTTTATTGAATATATTACTTTCAGATGTATGTTGGATTAATTAAGTATCTGGTTGGTAAATGGTCAATGACTGGCCGCCGCTACTGTAACCGGGAAGATGTCAAAATTGGGGCCCTATGCTCAGAGTATGAAGGCTTACGCTTTAAGGCAGTCCCTTCTACGCCAGTAGTTTAGGGGGGGGAGTTGCCTTGCTTACTACAGCGTAACATTATACATAAGTTTATCTATTTAAAAGCCCATTATTTCGCAAAAAATAACGCAGGGCTCTATTAATGTTAATACTCCCAACGGACCACGTGTAAAAACTATGCACATACTATCCTGTTTAACACACTCATTAAATAAAATATGCATAATTGTAAACTTCTGTGAAATGTATCCCTATCCTTCGATATGAGAGGGTGGAAAATATATATGAAAATGGCTGTGGGAAATCTTTTTTTAAAGATTGTGTGATAATTAAGCATGGAATAGACAACTGCGGGAAGAGGGACAATCTACTTGTTTTTGCCCTACAGGTTTTTTCCTGCTGACCCTCTCTCTCCCGCATAAACTACTTTTTGCCAAAGGGTATGGGGAGTTGTCCTCTCTTTTGCCCTGGTAATCGTTTATAACGCATCTGGATAATTAATTTACTTCGTGCACAAGGCAAATTAATATATTGTAAATAATTATTACAAAGGGCTATAAAATAGGATCAATAAATTTATTTTTTTGTATGTGAGGATTTTCCCGTAATTTAAAACGCTAGCTAAGACAACTGGTCAAAAGGAAGTATATCGTAATAAGTTGATTCCCCACTATCCTCCAACCCACTCCCCAATCCTAGTTACTGGTAACCCCCCCCTCCCCCTTGCCTCCAAAAAGGTGTTGCGCGCCTTTCCCATAACAAACACACACACAAACACACACACACACACACACGCCTACACACCACACACACACAACACACACACAACACACACACACACACACACACACACACACACACACCCCACACACAACACACACCACACACAACCATATATATAGTATGTTTAAAAAGCCATTTTTTCCTCTGCCAGGATCTAGGGCCCCTCACAATTTATCATTGAGAGGTCATCTAAAGTACACCTTACCGATTGGAAATTGGGCCCCCCTTAAATCAAAACCCCGCATAATTAAAGTTTGTATCCAGAAAACATATTATTTTCTACATCACAATCTACCCATAATATAATTTTTTCAGTGTATATGGGGTATTAATCGATATTTGAACAAGAAATCTGCGCCGTCAACAAGCTGAAGGTGCATTAGCGGCGAATACCTTGTTAGACAGAAAATTTAAAATATAAAAACTTAAAAATCCACAATATAATATTTTACAAAATATATAAATATATTAAAAATCCAAAGCATAATATTATGCTCTAAGCGTGTAAAATTATTGCATTGAATATTATGCATAATAACAATCTTATGGAAAAATTAGTCTCCCTAAGGGAAACTAATAAGACCCTGTGTCACAATCCTCCCCCAATACATTTTCAGGTTATGGAGAGACAAGTACATACGTATTTGGTCTGATGTTTGCACATCCTTTCCACTACATGTGCGATCGTTTAATGGATCCCTTGCATCCTCACAAAGTGCTTGACTTTTAGCATCATCGGCCCATGAGTTTTGTGTGTCCGATTCTTAATCTGTTTGAGACAAATTTAACTTTTCTGTTGGGATAAATGCTGGTTACACCCAGCTGCCCAACCTCTCGCAGTTTGTTTCTAGAGGTATGCTTGTTCCTTCCATTTATTGCGAAGACAACTCCTGATGCTGGTTTCAGGTCAGTGTTGTGGGAAAAGGGAAAACTAGGCATCACAAGGCTGAGGGCAGCAGTCTTGCCTTCCAAACAGCTTGCCAATTCCCACTGATACCAACATGCGTTGGCCATCCCATCATAGAGTTATCTTTTTACGTGTTGACATCCCCAGTGCAAGCCAATCTTGAACCTCCGGTCACTACTGGATGTGATGAGTTTAAGCTTCTGATTGCTTGCAGGCACTACGAGAGTCACAATAATATCACAAGAGAATGGTCGTAAGACCGCTAGTCATCTTAAACTCCTGCAAGGATGCATGTAACTCTGCAGTTGAGATCGAGGCTGCTTCAGAAAAGATTGCCAGATGCAGTCTTCCTTCTGTTCACTGATGCAAAGCCCACACCATTTCCAGATTTCGAACCATCTGTATATAGTGGCATTCTCTCTGACTTCTGCTTCAGATCTCTTCCCCCTTTCCCAAATTATTACAAATCCAGCTTGACCTGTTAGTCAAGGGGGGAATGGAGAATGTCAACCAGCAGATTTAATTAAGATCTCTCCACAAGGTTTATTTCCATTCTCTCCATAGGATCGGCTATCCTCAAGGGGTTGAAAACCATCTGGATGTAGGGGACCTGGAACCCTTTATAGTATTGTGTAGTAAATCAGGTTCATGTATGTCCAGTGTAATGAAAGAGGTGGTTCCTCTCCAGCACACAGGACTCCACAGGTGAAGACAGGTGAAAGACCCAGTACAGATTATGAGAGCTGTCATTGATGAATGTATATTGGGGGACACAGGTAGGTGTGTCTTTTGTCTGAGAATACTGCACATCTTTCTACTACATGTGACAAATAATGGCTCTTGGTATCAAAAAACAATTAATTCCACTCCATGGCAAACAAATCAGCCCAGATTCATCGTGTGTGCCAATTCTCAGCCTCTTTAACACTACTGCTTCTCGTTTGCGATGGAAGTTGGTCACCCATCAATCTATCACAGTTTGTTTCTAGAGGTATGCCTCCATGTTGCTCCATTTAAATTAATATACCTGAATTTTACTTCAGTATATAGGGGGAAACTGAAATCATATTGCTGAGTAGCAGCTGCTTGGCCCTCTGATCAGCTCACCATTCCTACAGATATTAACATCGCTGGCACCAACACAGAAGGTATTTCTATGTGGACATCAGTACAGTTCAAAGTTACCATGGGTGTGATGAGTTTTAGTTCTTGATTGCTTGCAAAGCATTACGAGAGTCGCAATAAATAAGAAATGAAAGGGTTCCTAGGATCTTCTAGTCATTTTGAATTACTTCAAGGATACATGTAAAACTCTACATGTGAAGTTCAAGGCTGTCAAAGAAAAACAGACTTCCCTCTTCATGCCGTCTTCCTCTTGCAAACTGCTGTAAAGCCCACACCCACTTCAGATTATTTGACCACTTGTATATATTGCATATGATCCTTGGCCAGTTAAAAGTGTATTGAAGATAATCTCTCACTGATTTAAGCTTTGGATCTTTCCCTTTCCCCATGCTGACAAATCAGCTCTACCAGTTTGGAGAACCTGGGGAGTCCAAAAGCTAGAAACTTGGAGAGATTCACATGAGATCTTCCATAATATTCCTCATTCTACCATCAGATTGGCTATCCTCAAGGTGGTTGATCCTGGAAATCTTTGTAATCGTATTTAGTACATCAGATTATAAGTCTGGATTTTCTAAGAGCTTGTTATGAACAGTCTAACATCCAGGGAATAATGAAGTTTGCAGTAATAAGTGACAGTAAAGCCGCAGACGCATTGTGTGGTCTTACCAAAGACAGGGAAAGAAATAGACGCATCTTTTGCAGCCTTCCCCTTCAGTGATGTGAGGCACCCACATTAGCTTGAGGCAAAAATAAGATCGAACTATTTAACAATCTTGGACAATGGGTTGCTCCTAATTAGAGGAACGGTGCAGTGAATTCCTCGTTTGTAGAAATGCATAACAATGTCTCGCTGAGAGAATTTGAGCCCAGAGTGCTGCCACTAAGAACCTGATTTCATATAGTGAAAGTGTCCTTGCACATCACTTAAACTTCACCTTAGCAGAGTAAGTGTTGAAGTTATCCACAAACAGAATACATGAGACAGCACTTGGAATAATCTTAACCATGACATTTACCTCAATGTAAATCAGGGTCACATTTTAAGACACTACCCCTGTTGGACTCCTTTCACTTACCATCCGCATTCTAAAACTTCCTATTATCAAAGGAAGCTTTGTATGAAGGTAGGTAATAATCTCTTTCAGCCAATGTGATAGAGCTTCACAAGTGTGCCGTTGCTTCCAAAATAATAGTGTAAGCCCTTTCGAGGTCAAAGAGACGAACACATACCTATCTTGCCTCTTTTACCACACACTGCCTATGGCATGGGTCTTTTTTTGTTATGGATAAAGGTCACTCCACTGGATTGTCAGTTCAACTGCCTAAGTGTGCTTTATTGTTTTGACAGCTCGTGGCATTCATCAGATCACCCACGGTACCAGAGCCGACAGTACTGATCAATATTTAGGAAATCACCGAAGGTTTCGCGATTGTAGAAGTGATTGAACAACATCTTGAACATTTGACATGATCATTTGCACGATCCTAGATTGCTGCAAGTGACTCTAAGAAGAATTCTATTCCTGCATGTTCAGTGCCATTCTTTCCTCCATTGCTGGAATACGATCACGTCTTCAAAAGTACGGGAAAAGTTTATATAATTTCCATGGTCTCCATGGTTAAAGTGTAATCCAGCATGCACCAGTTTTTGGTCCCAGCGGGACAGGTCAATATTGGAGAATGTCCCAGTTTGATTGAGCTGTGTGTGTATGAATGCTCAGAAAAGCTACATCTCTGAGGACAATGACACCTAGGTCTCCCACTCGAGATTGCTGCCACAAAGTGAATGCCCAGAGGTGATTCCTGCATTGAAATTCCTAAGAGTAGACATGGTTGAGGCAACTGCCAGCAGATTCTATATCACTCTGTGTTGAGATTATGTGAAGAAAGTAGATGGATAACACAGTGTTAAGCCATCAACCACATCTCACAGTTACACCTACCTCGTTTAAGAAGAAAAAAAAAAATGCATCAATTCTTGAAATAAAGGACTCCAAGGAGGTTGCACACTGTCTCCCCAGAGATGATGCCGGCCTTTGAAATCTCCCAAGCCTACAGGCTAGTTACAGTAGTAGCATGTCGGCTCTCATCGGACAGGGTCGGCGGCCACGCCAGGCGTGAAAAGTTGCAATTGTCGCCTGGAGGTTACTGCTGTGGCTGGGCACCACGGCGGAATAAAGACTAGGTTCAGCCAAGTCACTGTCGACGTTGGACGTTACTGTGTGGCTGGGCACACACAAGCGGTAAAGACTAGATTCAGCAAGTCAGCTGTCACTTGATTTTTTAGGTATACTGCTGTGGCTGGGACCACGGGGGGTTAAAGACTAGGTTCAGCAAAGTCAGCACAGCTGACACATGGAGCAAGTTCAGCACTAGTTTGACACAGGCCGGCCCCACTCACATATCGGGACTTATCCTTATCCCAAGCAGTGATGGATGAGGCTAAATACCAAAAAGCCTGAAAGGCAATATGCTGATGTACCATCACTGCTATGAGTTCTTATAAAGGCCCATAATGGGCTTGAAGTTGGAATCCTTTCCCCGGTAGTTAATCTCCTGTAGGCATACATAAAAACTGGTTACATGACGCAATCAGATGATGCAATCCTCCAATTTATTCTGGAATTCCCTAACAATTTCCATTGGATGACAAGGACTTTTTGCAGGTATTTGCAGCACCATGGTGGTTAAGGTCGCCCTTCACCTTCTGTATACTTTCTCTTACCAACATCTTGGGGGGGAAGTGATTGATGATATTTAAAAAGTATCTGCCGCGTACAGCTAAGGTCATTAGCGGCGACTATTGTTACTAGAAATATTAAAATGTTTAAAAACTTATTATAAAAAAATTTATCAATAAAATATCTTACAAATAAACAATAAATAGATTTAAAAATCAAAACATAAATATTAGCTCTAAGGCATTAAAAATGATTGGCATAAACATTATGCATGATTATATTTATTGAAAATATTTAGTCTCCCTAAAGGAAATTAATAAGACCCTCTATGTCAAATCTCCCCCAATACATTTTTCAGGTATAATGGGGGAGACAAGTACATACGTCTTGGTCTGAGAAGGTTGCACATCTGTCCGACTACCTGGCGATCGTTAATGGCTCTTGGCATCATCACAGGAGTGCTTCATTTAGCCACAATTGGCAGAGTCAGTCTTTGGTGCCCGATTCTTAGTCTGTTACATAACAACTTCCACTTTCGGTTGGAATGTATGCTAGTTGCCAACTGCAAGGTCATCTCTAAGTCTCGCCGTTTGTTTCTGGGAAGGTATGCCTCCTTTTTCCCTCATTATCACGAAGAAAAAGTCTGATGCTGGGTTTCAAGTCGGATATGTGTGGGATAGGAAAACGAGCATACAAGGATGAGCAGCAGCTGCCTTGCTTATGACAGCTCGCTCATCCCACTGATACCAACATGCGCTGGCGGTTTTTTTGGGACACCCAAACATAGAGTTATATTTTACGTGTTGACATCAGTGCAAGCCCAATATTGAAACACTCCGTCACTACTGGATGTGATGAGTTCAGTCTGATTGCTGGCAAGGCACTAAGAGAGTCACAATATATCACAACAGAATGGTTCGTAAGACATATAGTCATCTTAACTGACTGTAAGGATGGCATCGTAACTCTGCAGTGAAGATCGAGGATGCTAGAGAAAGACTGCCAGATGCCGTTTCTATTGCTCACTGCTGCAAAAACCCACGCCATTTAACAAGATTTCGAACCATCTGTATAAATTGCATGGTCCCCGGTATTTAGAAATTGCTGAAGAAATTCTACCGGACTTCGCTTCGGAGCTCTCCCCGTTACCATCGACTAAATCAGCTCGATTTGGATTGGTCCAAGGTGGAAAATTGGGAATTCCAACAGCCAGGAACATTAGAGAGATTTAAATAAGATCTTCCACCAAGATTCCCTCATTCTCCTTACCATAGATCGGCTATCCTCAAGGGGGTTGAAAACCAATTTGGATGTAGGCGACATGAATCCTTGTAGTCTCGTGTAGTAAATCAGATCATGTATTCTCGGGGTAATGAAAGAGTGTTCTCCACTCTCAGCAGTACAGGGACTCCACAGGTGAAAGACCTAAAGCCCCAGTAAAGATTCGGCGAGCTGCATTATGAACCGAGTCTAACATCCGTAGAAACAGTGGGAGTGCCAGATGAAGAAGCTTCACATCCATAATCAAGCTTACTACGAAATAAGTGCTCGGTTAAAGCCGCAGAGCGTTGTGCCTTTGCACCCCAAGATAGATGTGAAAGAACCCACAAAATACTAAGTGCTTTTGTAGCCCTTACTTTAACTGGTTGATGTGAGGAACCCAGTAAGTCTTGAGTCAAAAAATTAGACCCAAAGTACTTCACCTCTGGACAAATGCAGGGGTCGCGCTCCTAAATAGAGGGAAGGATGAATTTTCCTCGTTTGTGGAAAGCATAGCCACGGTCGTGCTGGGGGGAAAATCTGAACCCACGCGCTATGTCCACTTGTACAAAAACCTGATCTACTGCAGCATGCATTGTACTTGCACATACTGTAGCTTCCTCTGAGCAGTACAGTGTAAAGTCATCCACATACAGATTACATGAGGGACAGAACTGGAACACCTTTACAATGTCATAGATAGCAATGGCAAAAAGAGTCACACTTAAGACACTCCCTTGTGGGAACCCTTCCAGCTGATATTCCAGGTTAGAGAAGAAACTGTTTCCCACCGAAATTTAATTTTACTGTTAGCAAGGAAGTTTTGTAATGAAGGAAGGTAATGCTCTTCTAACCAAATGTAATAAAACTTCTTGAGTATGCCTGATTCCCAAGGGTGATCATAAGCCTTTTCAAGGTCAAAG
>NW_023642630.1:0-9719 GCF_015228065.2 Penaeus monodon | reverse complement strand
TCCGATAATCACAAGTATTCGAAGGGAACTAAGAAGATTTCAGCAAGAAGACTAATTCTATAATCACTATCCCTTCAGCAGAATATGATATTAGTCCAAGACTAATATCATATTCTACTGAAAGGCCAGTGATTATAGAAAAAGCAGTAAAAAACCTAGGTCTATACAAGTTAAGTTCTTAGCCGAAGGAAGAGAGCAGTCCCCCATGATGGCCTTCATGAGCCCATTTGTAGGGCTCTGGCTTAAACAAACTAAGTAACCAAATAACTAGGTAAGAAATATGTTTGTGTGAGCATGTGTGCGGTGTGGCTAAGGGTTTAAATGGTTAAATGCAAGATAAAGTGCTAGACATCTAAGGTCATGTAGCACTATGTTAATGTTAGGGAAGGGTGGTTGAGTTAGTGATTAGTTGTCTAAGCTGGGCAAAGGAAATGGTAAGTGAAAGGGTTGGGAGTCGGGTGTGGTAAGGAGTTAGATTAGATGGAGGGTATGTATGGGGAAAGAGAATAGGTTGTTGAAACAGAAAGTGTGGGATTCAGTAAGGATGTCTGATAGGTTGGGAGGTCGGTCAAGGGGGGATAGGTGGGGGGAAAGCAGAGGTATTGGTATTGGAGGATGTGTAAGAAAGGTCTCTTGAAGGCAAAGGATATGACAAAGGTCAGGTCTGTGAGAGCGGAAACCGCGAATATTCCAATGAAGGATAGTTATACTTTAGTGATATAGATTGTAGTACATTTTGGAGATTTTGAGGGGGAAGCAGTAGAGGGTGGGAAAAGGGACCAAGAGGTCTGATATGGGAGAGGTGGGGGAGTTGGTGTTCACTAGGAGGGGGTAAGGGGATATTTGTGACATAAGGGATTCACGTGTGTAAGGGATAGAGGGGATGGTGGGAGGGTTACATAAGTGATTCACGTGTGTATCCAGGAGGGAATGGAAGGGATAGAGGGGATGGTGGGAGGGTTAATGTGGGCGGGGTTGGGGTCGGGGTGGATGGGCTGTGTTGGGAGGGGTTAGGAGGATAGGATGTAGGGGGGATATCGGGAGGATGGATATCAGCAGTTACTTGCAGTGTGAGAGGAGCAGGAGTTGTGGGAGTTGGGGGTTGAGTGTCAGTTTTCATTAAGTAATCTTGAATATTTTCAATAGTTTCTTCTGGGGAGTTGGTGGGGGTTGTTGGGGGATAAAGGATTTCTTGTGAGGGGGGAAGAGAGGATTGGTGTCTCAAGCTAGGGGCAAAGGAAGGTGGAGGTGTTTGTGTGGTAGGGGAAGAGGGGGTGGAACATTTTTTTCTGTCTGCTACGGGTAGTGCGAGGAGGGGAGAGGAAGGTGTTGGGTTGTAGTGGTGATTGGAGTATCTGTAGTAGAGATTGGAGTGTCTGGGTTTAGGATGGCAAAAGAGTTTGACTGGGGAATGTAGGAGGTAGAAGAGGGGGAGTTAGATGTAGGGTGGGTGGGTTTAGGAGAATTGCTAGAATGAGCAGTATTACTGGAGTAAGGCGTAAGAGAGAAACCACGTCAACGTGCTTCCTGTCTGGCTTCACGTAGTGTGAATCCAAGTTTGAATCTGAGAGTTGCTACCTCAGACTCAAATTTGTAGGTGGGACAGCCCCTATAAAATACATTATGGGGGCCCCCACAGTTGGCACATGTGCGTGATTGTGCAGAGCATTAGATCGGGTAGGCCAGGTTGGGCACATAGTGGGCATCTGGCTGTGGAACGGCATGTTTGGCTGGGTGTCCTAGACGCCAACAATTTTGGCAACTGACGTGGAGGAGGTTGGTATGGAGAACAGGGGAGGGATTCTCCTCCTATGTAGACGTTAAAGGAAGGTCATGTCTACAGAAGGTAATTTTGGCTATGTTAGGTGGGTTTCTTTCGATGACCTCTGGGGGGAATGGGGGGTAGCATTATACTGATGTTGCATTAGTCTGTGAGACAGGCAAGTAGGTCTTCTCCACAGTCTGCCCAATCTTTGTCATAGATTGGGCAATTTGCTGGGAGGATTGAAACTGTTCCGGTTGCAAGTATTGAGGGTTGGATGGGGTTCTGCAAGGATGGGGTTACCATATAGGTCAGTTAGTTTTGTTAATGCTATAGCTTGGTTTTCGGATGGTTACGTGACAAGACGGGAGCGGTCGGGTCGGCTACGGAAAGAGACTTTACCTACTTGTTTTTGGAGACATTGTTGGAAGAGAAGGGGGTTGTCAGAGTAGGAGCTGTGGAGGGGTCACGAAAAAAAACGGTCCCATTTGGCTGCACTAAAGAGAGTATTCAAGATTGTTGTAGAGATAGGGGTAGGCGAAGGGGGGGTTTGGGGGTGACAAAGTGAGTAGTGTTGAGGAAGGTAGTGTTATGGAGAGGTGGGCAATAAGGCTGTAAGGTATTAATAAGGGAGGATGGGTGGGTTGTTTTTTGGAGGTTGTGGGGATTAGAGGTGTTGAAGTTGAGCATGCTGGAAGAGCGGAAATGTTCCTTAAGGGGTTGATTGTTGGCTATGTACTAAATAGGCATTGATGAGGGGGTAATTATTGCAGTGTTCGGAGCCGTGGTCAAAGGAGAGCCTGGGGGCAGGGAATCGGGTGGGTTAACATCGTTGGGGCTATTTGATAAAGGGGCAAGCCTCATTGCCCCTAATAGTGGGGGATATGTTTTCATTACTGGCCATGGTAAGCTGGTTATGTTGGGGTCCCCTTGGGGTAAGGGCTAGGTAACAAATTCAGGGGAATACCGTGCCCATGGCTCCCTCAGGCCGTTCAGGAAATGGCACAAAGTCAGCCTTTCATCCTTTCAGCAAGGCTCTTCAAAACCTTAGGAGGTGGATAGCAGAAGGGTTTGTTGATGGGACAGAAACTAAAAGTGGGAAGGAAGGAAAAAAAAAAAAAAAAAAGGCCATGCAAAATTAGTTGAGTCGAGGGTGAGTCCAAAAGGTTAGGGAGTTCCCCATCATTGGGGTCCCAGTCTCCGCCTCCTAAAACCCCCCCACGACAACAACGGGCAAGGGATTGGGGGTGTGGTGCGTGTGGTGTGGTGATTATGTTATTAAATTTTACAATCAACATTACACACATTTTTATTCACTACTATATATCAGTATATATATATATATATGCCGCTTTCATTAATGTATCTATTCACAGTATCAGGCTTCCACCATATTTCATTTACTCCTCAGTTGCAGCATAATACCAAAAGGGTTTTGCAAGGAGTAAAAATGAGAAAATTTTATAACAATAGTACTCTTTGAACAAACAAATTTTTTTTTCTTACTGTTACAAGTTTTTCAGCTAATTAATTTTATTCTAGATATTTTCAAAAATTACTGACAGAAAATGATATTTATTAATAAAAAAACAGGCCAAACTGCAGGATGTGTAATTTATGGAAACTACAACTGTTCACATCTTTTTTTATTTCACGTATCAACTAAATACATTTGTAAAAACAATTCTGTTACAACCACTCACTTTGATATCTTTCACCATACTCATTTTCTTTTAAATAAGTAGAGAATTTTATTGTAATTACCAGTTGTCTTCTGTTTTATATCAGTATCTCAGCCAATAAAACAAAAAATAACTCTTGAACCTTTTTTCTATAATTTCTGTGTTCCTTTTATCAAACATTTCAAGAATAAGGAGTCATTCAATAAATCTTCATATTTAAAGTATATCAAAACCTTGTATCATGATTAACATTAATTATGAGCCACATCTCTTTGGTTCTTACCAACTTATTTTCTCTCCTTAATTTGTATATTCTCTTCCAGTATGTTCAGGAAAAGAGTCAAAAATAAAATAACAAAATATATACAATTATAATAATAATACCAATACTACTGTAAATTAATGATGATAATGATAGTTATGATAATGTTTTAAATATCCATGAAAGAAAAGATGTAGTGTACATCCCCCTCCCCAAAATACAAAACAGGTGGAATTAAACAACTCCATTTCAATAACATTTTTAATTACAAAAATATATATTTCTTTAAGATGAACAAGATGAAATTATTTACAGTATGGCTGGATACCATCCAAACATTTATAAATATGCTATGCCACGTAGATTGCAAGGTGAAAATTGTAGCTCCCTGCAATTACATTAACCTAGTATCACAAAGATATATTATACTTCTAATAACTAATCACTGTCAGAAAAGTACTCTCATACAATGGATAAACACACATTATCCAAAACATTATGACTAGGAGGCTGAAAATAAAAAAAAATTCAGTTTACAAATTCACACAGCATAAATATCAATGAAATCCTGCATCAGAGTCATCAGAAGTTAGAAAAAACAAAAACAAATTTGAAATTCAAACATTGGAATATTCAGGGAGCTACAATTGAACATGTAAACTCCTCCAATGATTACCTGGCCTTTCATAGTATATTAAATTCTCCATTGAATTGGTTTACAGTTTTCCAACATTAAAATAATAATAAAATAATAGTAATAATAAATACATGCAGTTACATACAAAACATGTGTAATAGAATTTCACTCTCAAATACAATCCACACCAGACTCCTGTACAATGACTCAAAGGCCCTTTCAAATTTTAATAGCTAATGTAAAGTAATCATTGGAGAAATCCATTATAAAACAATGATAATGACAAATGTTTAAGCTTGACAACTCTACATGGCCTAAGCATAGCACACTCACCATCAATAATTAACTTTAGGGGTGATTGCAGCTGCTGGTTTGCCAGCGATGGTGCTGTAAGTTAAAAAACCTTTTCCAATAAGAAATTCTTGTAAATGGTTGGATGGTTACATTAATGCATTAATCAACCTACTATGAAGGCAACAGATATTCTTAGTGAAGAAATTATACACAATATTATGGGAAATCCATGTACAATATTTTCCTTTAAGTTGTGAAACTTTAAAAATATATTGTAAACTTTAAAAACAACAAAATTCTTTGCAGTATCATTCAATGTTGATAAGTACTTTTAAATAAAGTCAATCACTACTGACAGTTATTATAGAATTATCAGTGACAAATTAAAAAAAAAACATTCATGATAACTTTCTTGCATTCCAGACCCCACCCCTGCTGTAACACCCGCTGGAAAAACATTCACATAAAAAGATGCTTACCAAGAGAGGGGAGGACAGGTGGCAGGGGGCTAAAACGGTGTGGTTGGGTTGGGTCCCTGTCCCTTTTTGGGATCAGGGGGTCCCGTCCCACCTGTTCCGTGAAACTGCTGCCGCCCCCGTCCCGTCACCTCCCCCTGGCTGTGGGGAAAAAGAGGAAAACGTAACACAGCTAAGGAAAATTGCAGGTTTAACTGCCAAAATCAGGAAAATATATACATATCTATAAGAAATACTTGTATAACTTTTATACATTAAAAAAAGACCTCACTTCACTATATTATCTATAACCAAATAAATCACCAGTCACAAGGTCACTCAACACATAATCTACACAGTTATACATAAAACCACATTAGCATAATTACATGCAAATACCTTAATCTGCCCTAATTCATGACAGAATTTCAACCATAACCAAACATTTGTCAGATTTATATAACATGATTTTGAATTCTGGGGAATTTATTTCACTAAATAACTATCACAATCACAAAAGAAAGCTTCTTTCCTGCTTTTTTAGCACAATACGAACAATATTCAATGGGGTTTCATCACCTTAAAATGTAAGCACATACCATTTGAGACCACTTTTTCTTCCCCACTGGGGTCATTTCCCCTACACAACATTGTCATTCCCAATTTGCTGTCATTCAAAAAGGGTTGTTTGGTTCTTGAGGATAACTTAGGTGCTTCATTTGTGCTCGACTCTTTTTAGTTTCCTGAGACTCTCATTCCCCCTGCCAGCTGATCACTTTCCGGCAAAACACTCTCCACTGTGCGTCCAATTCTGCCAGCTGTCCCTTTTTTGTTCCCTGTTCCGCTTGGTTCACTCTTTGCGGGACATTTTTCCCATCTCGGGGTCTTCCAAAGGATAAAGTCATGGGCCCTTTCCCTCTTCTTTCCCAAATGCTGGTTGATCCCTGAGATCCAACAGAAGTTTCCCGAATTTTTCCTCGCTCGCGGGGGGGGGGGGGGAAAGGGGACCTTCATCTCTACCCTCATCTGCCCATCGTTTCCCGGTGTAACACACAACCTTTTTTGAGCTGGCTCAGAGGGGTGCTGTGAATGGGTGGGAAATAGTTTGCGGACAGTACTGGGGTCCGTGTAACTGTTGGGGTTGTAGTTCCCAAAGGGTACGGTGCCTGTAAGTCGGGCCAACTTTTCCACCAGGCGGAGGTCCCAAGCGAGCCAGGGGGTTGTCGACCCCGACTTGGGGATCCTGACAAGGTTGAGCCGGGGTGGGGAACGACAAAGGGGCCCCCCATCCTCCTGTGTTCTTCTTGGTCCACAATGATCGTACTGGGTCTGTGATGGATGGCATTGGGCGCTGCACCCTCCCTTTTCTCCCCGCTTCGCGCAGTAGGGGAATCAGGCCCCAGGCGGGGCGTCTGGGCGGCAGGTGGAGAATGGCGTGGAGTCGAGGTGGAGAGTCCGTGGAAGGGAAACTGGCATGAGAGTCTCGGGTTGGACTAGGGATGTGACTGAAGCTCGAGCAACTATTCTGGTAAAAAGCATTAGCAAGGATCCCCCATATCAGGCATTCTGGAGTCCACAGCCAGCATGGCTCGTGTCCATGGGCATGGCTCGGGATGCCAGCATTGATCTCTCGTCTTCTCATATCAAAAAAATTTGAATTTGTTTCCTCCCTTACCCCAAAAAGTTCAAAGCTCGTCTTTTCAGAGAAATCGATAGCCGAGAAACGCCATCTTGTAGGACCTAGATACCCCGAGAGTCAACAAGGCGTTTTAAAGTCAGTATTTAACAAGATTTTATGGGGTTCTTCACCCCCCCATGTGTTTAAATATTCTCGACAGTCCTATTCATTTACAGAATATTTTTAAGACAGAAACTCCCGGAGAATAGAATATACCAAAAATTTGACTACTTACGCGCTTCCAACGTCTCCTCAACAGTGTCGGGGGGAGGCGGCAGAGGTGGGATGCGTGAAGCCTTTTCCGTGATTGGCGCGCCAGCGGGTGTGCTGCAGCCTCTGTCCGTTGGTTGAAGATGGGGGTATATTAAATATAAACGTGAGTAGGAAAAAATTTTTTCAACGAATCGAAGAAAGGAATCGAACTTCAAGGTTTTTTCACCCCTTAAAAATTCACAAAATTTAAAAAAAAATTTTGATAAATGGACAATTTTCTCATTAATTTCCCACTCAATTTCCAAAAATTTCTGGGTTTTCCTAAGTAATAGACTAAAAAAAAAAAATAGTTTTTCCCCCCCCCTTTCCCCAATTTTTGTTCTTTACTGCTATTCACACCATAAAATATGCTTTTTATTTTTATTCATACTGCTATTAAAACTTTACTATTATTTCAAATTTTTGTTTTTATCATTATCATATTTTCATAATCAAAAAAATTATTTTTATTAAAATTTTACTACACTACTATAAATATTTCCTTTTGTTGTTTAAAGCTTTTGTTGTGTTTGTTTTTATTATTGTCTCACTGTTTTTGTTATTCTTATATTGGGGTTTTTTATATTATCATTTTATTGTTATGGTTTTCATTTATCATTATCATTTTTTATCATTATTTTATTATTTTATTATTATTATTATTTTATTATTATTTTTATATTATTATTTTTATTATTATTATTATTTTTTACACACACACCATTTTGTATATATTTATTTGGGGTGTGTTTTTAATTTTTGTGTATATATTATATATAAAATATATATATATTATATATATTAAATATATATTAAATATATACAACATAACTATAGCATGAACACACACACACACACACCACACACACAACACACACAACACACAAAACACTATTATATATATATATATATAATAATTAATATATATAATATATATATTAAAATTTTATATATATATATTATATGTATATTATAATTTGTGTGTCGGTGTGTGGTGGTGGTTGGTGTGTGGTTGGGGTGTGTGTGTGGGTTTTGTGTGGTGTATGAAAATTTATGTATAATTTCATAAAAAATAATATATATAAAATATAATTTATATATATATATATATATATATATAATATTAAAATATATATTATATATATAAGGTATGAAAGAAATGAATATCTTCAAAATCAAGGATGTATTTTAACGGGTTTCGATTGCGTCTTCGTCGAAATATAGTATTTCTGACGAAGACGCAATCAAAACCCGGTCAAATACATCTCTTGTATTGGAAGATATTCATTCTCTTTCATACCTTTTTCTTTTGTAATAAAATAGGTTCATATATATATATAAATATTTTTATATAATTTTATATATATATATAATATATATATATATAATATATATAAAAATACATAATATATATATAATATATAAAATTATATAAATATTTATGAATTTCAAATATATATATATATATATTATTATTAATTTATTTTAATATTATATATAATTATATATAATTAATATATATAATTAATATTATATATATATTTATATATATATATAATATATATATAATAATATATGTGTAATAATATAACAATATAATATATATATAAAAATTATATATTATAATATATATATATAATATATATAATATATATACACATATGTTGTGGTGTGCGACACCCCCAAATACACAAAATTAGATACATACACAAAACCCCCCAAAAAATTTTTATATATATATATATATATTTTAATATATAATATATATATATTATTATATTAATATTGTTGTGGGGTGTGATGTGTGTGTGTGTTTGTGTGTTGTGTGTGTGTGGGTGTGTGTGTGTGTGTGTGTGTGTGTTTGTTGTGTGTGTGTGGAAAGTGTATGTATTATACATTTATAATAAAAACGTACTGTAAGATATTGTGTATATATTAACACAATTATAATAAATACACACAACACACACACACACACAACACCACACACACACACACACCACACACATTTTAAAATTTTTAATATATATATATATTTTTATATATTATAAATTTCATATTTAAAATTTACATATATAATATATATATAATAATATATATACATTTTAACTTTAATAATATAGATTTATATATATATAAATATATATTATTAATAATATATATATTATTTATATATAATAATTATATTTATAAAATTTTAAATATATAATGTATATAATTATAAAATGAATATATTTTGAATAATTTTTGAATATTATAATAATATTATATATATATACTTTATATATTATTTGTGTGTGTGTGTGTTGTTGTGTGTGTGTGTGGTTTTTGGTTGTTGGGGTTTTGTGTGTGTGTGTGTGTGTGTGTGGGTGGGTTTTTTATATATAATGTGTGTAAAATATTATACACATAAACTTACAGATATTCGTTTATAATAAAAATGTATATATCATAAAATTACAACACACCACACAAAACACACAACCACACACACCACAACACACACACACACACACCCACACACACACAAATATAATATATATATTTTATATATATATATATTTATTTTATTATTATATATAAAATATAGTGCGTGGTTGTGTAGGTGTGGGTTATTATATTTAATATATATGTAAATTAAAAATTTTTATATATAAAATATTATATTATAAAATTATTTATATTATTATTAATATT
>NW_023642629.1:0-9719 GCF_015228065.2 Penaeus monodon | reverse complement strand
ATAAAAAAACAAATACACTATCTACTCTACTATACTACTACTACTTAATATGTTTAAAATAAAAATAATAAAAATAATAATAATAAATAATATTAAGATATTAAAATGTTTCAAAATTCTCTTATTCTCACTTTATCATCTTTTTGTTATTTTAAATACAATACTGGATTATTATATTTTTCCCTAAAAAATTCCCAAAATCCCCAAAAAATCGAAAAAAACTCTTTTGGAGTATCTCTAAAAAGCTATTTTTTGCTAGTTTCGCCCCTTTTTCGATTTTTGGGGAATTTTTTTATTATCCTTTTTTTTATATTTTTTTGGGACCAATTCCTGTTTTATCATCACATTATCATGATTTCATCATTATTTCGTTATCACATCTTTTCATCATTATCATTTATCATCATCATTATCATCATTATTGAAATTATTATCACATTTTTGAAATTTGCTATCATTATTATTGCATTTATTAGAGTTATATTTTTATATTTTTGCAAAAATACTAATAACCACACATAATAATAAAAACAATAATAAAATAAAAAACGTTTTTAAATATTATTTATATCTTATCTTAATTAGTATGTTATTCTGAAAATTATTACTGTTATAAAATTTTTTTGCAATTTACCCCAACAAAAATAAAAATGATAATAATAACAATAAAAATCTAAAAACAATATTTAACCACTAGCATTATTATTTTTAATCTTATACTTTTATTTTTATTTTATTTTTACAGTTTAATAGTTTATTTGGCATAATACAAATATTAAGATAATGAATAATATAATAAAAATAATAATAATAAATAATATATAAAAATAAAATTAAAAATAATAATAAAAATTTTAAATAATATTCAAGTTACAAATTCCAATAATAATACTAATAAAATATTAACCCTGCATTTTATTATTATACTTTATTTATTTTTTATTTTTTTATTAAGTTAAAATAATTATTTGGCATAAACTATAATTAAGAATAGTATTAATAAATAATAAAATAAAAATAATAATAAAAAATAATAATAATAAAATTTAAAATTAATAATAAAAATAAAAATAATATTAATAATTTCAATGTTTTTAAAAATTTCTCTTTTTCTCATTTTTTTCATCATTATTGTTTGTTTAAATACAATTCTGGTTTTATTTCATTATTACCCATTTTCCCAAAAATCCCCAAAAGAATCAAAAACGCCCTTTTGGAGTAACTCTCAAAGGCTATTTTCGCTAGATTTTGCCCTTTTTTGTTTTGGAAATGTTTTTTTTTATCCTTTTTTTTATATTATATAGGGACAAAATTCCGTTTTAATCATCATTATCATGATTATCTCATCTTTATCGTTTATCCCCATTACATCATTATCTCACATTATCATCATTATTGCAATTATTATCATCATTATTGAATGCTATCATTATTATTGCAATTATGAGTTATAAGTTTATATTTTTGCAATAATAATATAACCACAACATAATCATAGTAATACAATAATAATAAATAATAACGATTTTTTAAATAATTTTTTATATCATTATCTTAATTTAGTATCGTTATTTTCTGTAATTCTTACTGTTATAATAATATTTTTGCCATTTATACTACCGTACAAATAATAATAATGATAATAATAACAATATACTAACTAGTAAAACTATTATACCACTGACATTGTTATTATTTATACTTTATACTTATTATTGATTATTAGTATTATTACGTTATAATAGATTTTTTGGCAATAATACTAATAATTAAGATATGTATAATAATAATAATAATAATAATAATAATAATAATAAAGAATACTAATAATAATACTATAATAATATAATAAATATTCAATGTTATCAAATTCTCTTATTCTCACTTTATCATCATTATTGTTCTGATTATACAATTCTTGGTATTATATCATTATTACCCTAATAATTGCCAGGGGGGGGGGGAAATCACCAAAGCAATCGAAAAAAAAACGTCATTTTGGATTATACTCTCAAAAGGCTATATTTCGCTAGATTTTTGCCGCTTTTTCGAATTTGGGAATTTTTTTCTTATCCATTTTTTATATTCTATATGGCCACAATTCCTTGTTATTATCATCCATCATTATCATGAGATATCATCATTATTATCGTTAATCACATCATCATTATCATCATTATCACATCATTATCATCATTTATCATATCATTATCATCATTACTTGCAATTTATTATCATCATTATTGCAATTGCTATCATTATTATTGCAATTATTGGAGTTATATTTATATTTTTGCAATAATACTAATAACCAAACAATAATACTAGTAATAAAAATAATAATAACAATCATAACGATTTTATAATAATTATTTTATATCATTATCTTAATTGAGTATCGTTATTAACTGTAATGATTACTGTATAAAATAATTTTTTTTGCAATTATACTACCAATACAAATAATAATACTGCTTAATAATAACAATAATAATAATATAACAATATTATAACCCTATCATTATTATTATTATTATTATACTTTTATTATTATTAATTATTATTACAGTTTTATAAATAGATTTTTTGGCAATAATACTAATAATTAAGATAATCAGTAATCCTAATAATAATAATAATAATAATCTCATATTAATAATAATAATAATAATAATCCTAATAATAATAATATAAATAATAATCATAATAATAGTTAATAATATTAAATGTTATCAAAATTCTCTTATACTCACTTTTATCATCATTATTGTTATGATTAATACAATTCTGTATTATCATCATAATTACCCTAATAATTGCCAGAAATCACCAAGAAATCGGAAAAAACGTCCATTTTTGGATATACTCCTCAAAAGGCTGATCATTTCGCTAGATTTGGCCGCTTTTTCGACTTTTGGGAATTTGTTTCTTAGCCCTTTTTTTATATTATATAGACACAATTTCTGTTATTATCATCATCATTAGCAGGATTATCACATTAGTATCGTTATCATCATATTATCCTCATTATCATCATCATTATCAGCATTATTGCAATTATTATCATCATTCTTGCCATTGCTATCATTATTATTGCATTATTGGAGTTATAGTTTTATATTTTGGCAATAATACTAATAACCAAACAATTAATACTAGTAATAAAAAAATAATAACATAATAACGATTTTATAATAATTAGTTATATCATTATCTAATTAAGTTATCGTTTATTACTGTAATTATTACTGTTATAATAATTATTTTTTGGGGGGGGGGGGGGGGAAAAAAAATTTATACTACCAGTACAAATAAATAATAATGATAATAATAACATAATAATACTAATAACAATATTTAACCACTAGCAGTATTATTTTTATACTTATACTTATTATTATTATTATTATTACAGATATAATAGATTTTTGGCCTAATACTAATAATTAGGATAATAGTAATTAATATAATAATAATAATATAATATAATATAATAATAATATTAATAATAATAATAATAATAATAATGTTATAATATTAATCAAATTTTATTAAAATTCTCTTTATTCTCTTTTATTCATCATTATTGTTATGATTAATACAATTCCTGGTAATTATTATCATTAGTACCCTAAATAATTGCCGAAATCACCAAGAAATCCAAAAAACGTCATTTTGGAGTATACTCTCCAAGATTTTGCCGCTTTTTTCGGGGGACTTTTGGGGAATGGTTTTTCCTTATTCCCTTTTTTATATTATAATATGGGACACACATTCCTGTTATTATCATCACATTATCATATTATCACATTATTATCGTTATCATCATCATTATCATCATTAATCATCCTTATCATCATCATTATCATCTTATTGCAATTATTATCATCATTATTTGCAAATTGCTATCATATATCATTGCAATTATTGGGTTATATTTTTATTTTGCAATAATACTAATAGCCACAACAATAATAATAGTAATAACAATAATATAACAATAATAACGATTTTTATAATAATATTTATATCATTATCTTAATTAGTTTGTTAATTAACTGTAATTATTACTTTTATAATAATTATTTTTTGGGGAAGTTAGCTACCATTACAAATAATAGTGATGATAAATAATAACAATAATAATACTAATACAAGATATAACCATTAGCATTATTATTATTATACTTATACTTATATTAATTATTATTATTATTACATTGTTATAAGAGATTTTTTTGGCATAATACTAATAATTAAGATAAAAGTAATAATATAATAATAATAGATAATAATACTAATAATACTCTAATATAACAATAATAATAATAATAATAATAATAATAATAATATTAATAATATTCAAATAGTTTATCAAAATTCTCTTTATTCTCACTTTTATCAATCATTAATTGTTTATGGATAATACCATTCTGGTATTATTATCATTATTGACCCTAGATATTGCCGAAATCACCAAGAAATCGAAAAAACGTCATTTTGGGGGAGTATACTCCTCAAAAAGGCTATATTTTCGCTAGATTTTGCCGCTTTTTCGACTTTTGGGATGGTTTTTTCTTATCCCTTTTTTTATATTGATATGGACCACAATTCCTGTTATGATCATCATCATTATCATGATTATCATCATTATTATCGTTATCATCATCATTATCATCTTATCATCATTATCATCATAATTATCATCATTATTTGCAATTATTATCATCATTATTGCAATTGCTATCATTATTATTGCAATTATTGGGAGGTGTAGTTTATATTTTTGGGGGGGGGGGCACAAATATACTAATAACCAAACAAACAATAAGTAGTAATACAATAATAATAACATAATAACGATTTTATAATAATTATTTAATATCATTATCTTAATTAGTATAGTTTTTATTACTGTAATTATTACTGTTATAATCATTTATTTTTTTGGCAATTATACTCCATACAAATAATAATAATGATATAATACAATAATAATACTAATAACAATATTATAACCACTAGCATATAATATTATGATACTTATAGTATTATATATTATTAGTATTACAGTTATAATAGATTTTTTGGCATAATACTAATATTAAGATAATAGTAATAATATATAATTAATAATATAATAATAATACTAATAATAATAATAATAATAATAATAATTAAATTAAAAAAAATTAATAATAATAATCTTCAAATGTTTATCACATCTCTTTAATTCTCACATTTATCATCATTATTGTTTTATATTAATACATTCTGGTAATTATTATCATTATTACCCTAATAATTGCCTAATCACCAAAGAAATCGAAAAAAAAACGTCATTTGGAGTAATACTCTCAAAAGGCTATCTTGCGCGAGATTTTGCCGCTTTTTCGACTTTTGGGATGTTTTTCTTAATCCCTTTTTTATATTATTATGCACAATTCCTGTTATTATCATCATCTTTATCTTGATTATCATCATTATATCGTTATCCATCATCATTATCATCATTATCATCATCATTATCGCATTATTGCAATTATTATCCATCATTATTGCATTGCCTATCATTATTATTGCATTATTGGAGTTTCTCGTTTATATTTTTGCAATAATACTAATACCCCCAACAATAATAATTAGTAAATAACAATAATTAATAACATAATAAAGATTTTATAATAATTATTTATCTCATTATTCCCCCCCTTTTTTTAATATATCGTTATTACTGTACTTATTAACTGTTATAATAATTATTTTTGCAATCTACTCCAGTAACAAAATCCTAATATGATAATACTAACAATAATAATACTAATACAATATTATACCCACTAGCTTATTATTATTATACTATACTTATATTATTAATTATTATTATTATTCCAGTTATAATACGATTTTTTGGCAATAATACTAAATAATTAAGTAAGAGTAATAATATAATAATAATAATAATAAATAATAACATTATAATAATAATAATATAATCATAAAAAAAATGAAAATTAATAATATTCATATGTTATCACATATCTCTTTATTTCTCACTTTATCATCATTATTGTTATGATAATATAATTCTGGTAATTTATTATCATTATGTCCCCTAATAATTCCGAAATCACCAAAGAATCGAAAAAACGTCCATTTGGAGTATACTCTCCAAAAGATTTTGCCACTTTTTTTCGACTTTTGGGATGTTTTTTTCTTTATCCCCTTTTTATATTATGTATTGACACAATTCCTGTTATTATCATCATCATTATCTTGATTATCATCATTATTATCCGTTATCATCATCATTATCATCATTATCATCATCATTATCATCATTATTGCAATTATTATCATCATTAATGCAATTGCTATCATTAATTATTGCAATTATTGGAGTTTGTTTATATTTTGCAATAATACTATAACCACAACCATAATAATCGTAATAATCAATAATGATAACAATAATAACGATTGTTATAATAATTATTATATCATTATCTTAATTAGTATCGTTTATTACTGTATATTATTACTGTTATAATATTAATTTTTGCAATTATACTACCAGTACAAATAATAATAATGATAATAATACATAATAATACTAATAACAATATTATAACCACGAGCATTATTATTATTCTACTTTACTTATTATTTTATTAATATTATTACAGTTATAATAGATTTTTTGGCAATAATACTAATAATTAAGATAATAGTAATAATAATAATAATAATAATAATACTAATATAATATAATAATAAATCATAATAATAATAATAATAATAATAAAATATAATAAATTATTATAATATTCAAAGCTGTTATCAAAATTCTCTTTATTCGCACTTTTATCCATCATTATTGTTATGATTAATACAATTTCTGGTAATTATTATGCATTATTACCCTAATAATTGCCGAAATCAACCAAGAAATCGAAAAAAACGTCATTTTGGAGTAATTAATTTTCTCAAAAGGCTATAAATTTCGCTAGATTTTGCCGCTTTTTTCGACTTTTGGGTAATGTTTTTCTTATCCTTTTTTATATTAGATACTGGACAACAATTCCTGGTTATTTATCATCATCATTATCATGATTATCATCATTATTATCGTTATCATCATCATTACATCATTATCATCATCATTACATCATTCTTGCAATTATTATTCATCATTATTGCATTTGCTATCATTATTATTGCAATTATTGGAGTTGTAGTTTATATTTTTTTTTGCATAATACTAATACCACAACAATATAATAGTATAACAATAAAATAACGAATAATAACGTTTTTAATAATACTTTATTTATATCATTATCTTAATTGTAATCGTTATTACTGTAATTTACTGGTATACTACTCTCTCTCTGTTTTGCAAGTATACTACCAGTACGAATAATAATAATGATAATAATACAATATAATACTAATAAAATATTATGAACACTAGCATTATTATAATTATACCTATACTTATTATTATTATTATTAATTATTAGCAGTTATAATAGATTTTTTTTGGCATAATACTAATAATTTAAGATAATATAAAAAAAATATTATTTTAATATAATTATATATTATTAATATATTAAAAATTTGGGAATTTAATAATTAAAGTTATAAAATTTAATTATTAATCAAAATTTTTGATTAATAAATTTGGTAATTATTTATTATTCCTTAATTAAAACCCAAAATCCGAAAAACTAATTTGGATCTCAAAAAGGTATATTTCAAATTTTTTTTCGTTTTTAATTTTTTATCCTTTTTATAATTAAAATTCTTTTTTTTAAATTTTGGTTTATTTATTTTTTTTATTTTTATCATATATATAATCTATAATTAATTTTATTTTTAATATTTTTAATTTTACATATTATTTAATTATTGTTATTTTATGTTTGCAATTATTACAATAACAAAATAATATTAATAAAAAAATAAAAAAATAACATTTATAAAAAAATTTTATATATTATTAATATTACTTATTATTATTATTATTTTATAAAAATTTATTTTTCATTATAAAATACAAAAATTAATAAAAATAATAATAAAAAAATTTAATAAAATTAAAACCATAATAATATTTTTAATTATTTATAGATTTAATGTTTTTAAAATTATTTTTTGGGCTTATAATTAAATAATTTAGTAATTAATATAAAAAATAATAATAATTAAATAAAAAATAAAAAATAATAATAATTAATAATATTTAAAATAAATGTATTATAAAATTTCTTTTTTTCCCTTTATCATTTTATTTTATATTAAAACCCTTTATTATTTTTTTTCATTTAATGCAATCAATTTTTAAAAATCATTTTTATATCTCAAAAGAATTTAATCCTTTTTCATTTTAATTGTTTTCATTTTTTATTTATATGGAATTTTCTTATACATTTTTAAATACTATATAAAAATTTTAAATTTTATCATATTTATCATATTTTTCATCATATCATATTATTGTATTTATCTAATTATTAATTGTTACATTATTTATTCCCTTATTGCTTATATAATATTTTTTAAAATAAAAAACCCAAAATAATAATAAATAAACAATAAATAATAAAAAAATTTTATAATAATTTTTAAATATTTAATAATTTTTGTTATTATTAATTAGTTTTTAATAATTATATTTTTGAATTAACTCCCAAAAATAATAATAATATAATAATAAAAAATAATAAAAATAAAATAACTAGCATTTTATTATAACTTAATTATTATTTATTATTTTAATTATAAATTAATTTTAAATTAAAAATTTTAAAAATAGTAATAAAAAAATAATTAAAAAATTAATAATAATAATAATAATAATTAATAAATAAATAATAATAATAATAATAAATAATTAATAATAATTTTAATAATATAAAAATGTTATCAAAATTCTTTTTTATTCTCACTTTTTCATTTTTATGTTTTGTTTAAATAAAATTCTGGTAATTTTTATCATTATTCCCCTAAAATTTGCCAAAACCCCAAGAAATCAAAAAAAAAACTTTCTTTTTGGAGTATACTCTCAAAGGATATTTTGCTAGATTTTTGCCGCTTTTTACTTTGGGAAGTTTTTTTTTATACCTTTTTATATTTATTATGGACACAATTCCTCTTTTATCATCATGTTACATGTTTATCACATTTTATCGTTTCATCATCTTATCATCATTATCATCATTATTCATCTTATCATCATTTTGCTTTTTTCATCATTATTGAAATTTTGTTATCTTATTATTGCAATTTTGGGAGTTTGTGGGGATTGGCCCCTTTAAATTTATTTTAATTACCCTCGTTATTAGGTCATTAGCGCTGCCACCCCCGGGGTTAATACCCCGGAACATAAGTGTCCCGAAAGAAGAAGAGTGTAGAAGGGTGGGAATGGGTAAAAAAGGAAAGCGCATGTGAGAAGAGGAAAAAATGCCCCCAAACAAAAAGAGTTTAGTCTGGGAAGCGTGTTAAAAACCGAGGGGGGGCTGCCCCCTTAAGGGGTGATAGAAGGTGGTCAATTTCTTTCCACAGGGAGCCAAGTATGGATCATTTTCTTTTGAAGGGTTTTTGTAAAAGGAAATTTACTCCAAAAACAAAATTAAAAATTTAAAAAACCCCCAAACAAAAAAAAAGGAAACACCAAAAAAAAAAACAATCGGGGGCCCAAAAAAAAAAAGCAA
>NW_023642626.1:0-9723 GCF_015228065.2 Penaeus monodon | reverse complement strand
AAATTTTTTTTTAAAAGTTTTTAAGTTTTTTAAGCTTTTAAGTTTTTTAAGTTTTTAAGCTTTAACTTTTAAGCTTTTAGCTTTTAAGCTTTTAAGCTTTTAAGCTTTTAAGCTTTTAAGCTTTTAAGCTTTTAAGCTTTTAAGCTTTTAAGCTTTTAAGCTTTTAAGCTTTTGTAGAGTAAAACACCTTACCTTAAGCGCAGAAGCAACAAACACAAAGTTTTGTCCCAAAAGAGCTCCCCTGGGCCCGGGGGCCCTCTGTCTCACTCGACTTTGTTTTTTCTGATTTTTCTTAACGTAAAAAAGGAAAAAGTAAAACCCTGTAATTACAGAACTTTTTGTGCTTTCAGCACCTTCAGTGCTTTTGGGTTTTTGCAGGTACACGAGCTACAGTAGGCGTATCACACCCCCCCCTCAGCCCCAGCTCTTTTCTCCCCGGGGTACCCTTACGGGCTTGACCCCTGGGGGTTAGGGGGAGGCCCAGTATTGGGGGCCCCTTTTGGGGCGCATTTTTTTTCCCTCCATTCTAAATTTCTCTACATGTGATTCCCTGACCTCCCGGAGTCCCCTTGTGGGCCCCCGTATTCGCCTGGGGGGGCACCGACTTACCGTCCTTGCACTAGGCGTTCGGCGTAGGAAGTTCCTCCAAAAACTCGATCCTCCTGGGGTACTGGGAACGAAACCCAGGTTTCCCCTGGGGGTAGAGGACAAAAATCTGTTTTACCTCTCTTTAGTTTTTCTGTTAGGTTGATACCAAAAGTTAAGATTTTTCAAACCCTTCGGAGGACGATTTTGAGCAAAGGGGTCGCCCGGGCCCGATGCCCAGGAGGATAATAAACCGGCTACCCCTTCCCCTCCTAAAGGGGGAGGGGCACTCATGACCACTCCTTGACAAACTCGCCCCAAAAACAACAAACCCCCACTAACGAAAAAACGAGAAGCCCCTTTTTAAAATCCCACCGAGAATGAAAGGGTTTGCGAATGAAAAATCGTAAATAAAAATAAATCGTTTTAACGTGAACCCCTTTATCAAAAAAAGGTCCTTGAGGGTCAAGTGGACGGCGATTTTGATTTTGTAAAAAAATTGCGAGATGGAAGCCTCCTTTTAAAGTACAATAAATCCCAGATTAAGGTTTACTTAAGCTGAGTAAATTTGATCTGGGTTTAAAGAAAACTTTCCTTTGCCCAAATCCCTGTAAGGAGTAATTTTTCAAGGGATTTGAGGACATGGAAGAAGTAAATTCTTGAGAGCATAGGACAAGACGTAGTGGACTTCATTGTATGACCAAAAAGGACGGGAAGTGCGAACAAAAACTGGACGGGTTTTTTTTTGCCCTTTGTTTTGAATAAAATTCCAGAATATGTCATGTGGGTTATGAACGTGTTAAAGAAAGACCTTATGCCCCAAAGCCAATGCTTTTGTAAAGATAAAAAAATTGGGGACACACCTCTTTAAAGATGCATTAAAAAAGATTAAAAATAAATTTGTTTGCCGCAAATGTGCTAAAGCCCATGAATCATCATTGTACTAGCCAAATCTCCAAATGTGCAAATTGTGGAGGCCCCCATCAGCCCGGATCTGCTGAGTGCAACATCCTGAAGAGGAGACTGAGACATTAGCAATTGAGAGCATGAAGTTAGTTATACTGAGCAAAGAGGAAAGGGGAAAGTTGACACAAAAACCCTGATCTTCCTATGCTGAAGCAGTAACTAAGTCCCCCCTTGCAAGTAATTCAGTCAACAGTTTGCGCAAGGATAAGGAAATTGCTGAATTTAAACAACGGTTAAAGAATTAAATATTAAATTTTATCATTTGACCAAATTGGTTGATAAAATACTCATAAACCCACCCAAAAACATCATAAGGGGGTATCCCGAATCACCCGGAGCGCACTTCCCGTCCGGGCTACCCCTGTGAGGACTTCGTTGGCTCGCGATGGTTTCCTCGTGGGGAAACAGATGCAATCTGTCACGTTCCCTCACCAGAGGTGAGACTGGGGGCTTCTGTCTCCAAACCATCCCCAAGAGGGCCCCGGGAAGCGAGGGAAGGAGGCCTCTCCCCCCCAAAAAAAGAAGAAAAAATGGTGGGCAAGGCCTTCCCAAAAACCCCCTAAAAAGTAATCTTCGCGTCGACCATTTCAATGGAATGTCGAAGTCTTAGATCTAAAGTAAATGACCTTAAATTATTAGCCCCGTCCATGCTCCCATATTTAGTTCTCAAAAAAACGCACTTTAAAACACCTCGTCCTGACGAGGTCGTTTGCTGAGGAATACCTTTATTCGGAGGTCGTAGGGGGGGGTGGGCGGGTCGCCTGTACACCACCAAAACCTCCCCTTTTTCAGAATTACTATTGATTCTACTTTTGGGAAATTTTTCGATGCAAAGTAAAAAATTAAGGCATGTTCCCGGTATATGTTCCTTATTGCCACCTGATCCCGGATAGCCTATGACGACTCTTTTCTTTCAAAAGTCTCCCCAAAAAAAAGTAATTTTTTCTGATTTTAATGTCATCATACTTTTTTTGGGGGCCCGCGGGGGGATGGTAAAGGGGAGCAAGTAGTTAAGTTGCTTAATGAGTCTGATCTAGTCCTTCTGAAGTGGAGTCCCACGCGGGGGCAAAAATACCCGGGAATTTGACTTTTTGATTATCACTGGCTCTTTATCAAAAGCACCAAAATGTGTGGGACACCATTGACGCTCGTTGGGAATGATCATCTTTCCCATTTTTATACCCGTGAGACGCCTTTAGCGCCAAAATTTAACGTAAAAAAAGAGCAGACTGGGGCGCCTCACAAGGACGTCAAGCTGAACTTGTTTGGAGAAACCCTTGGATAAAGTAAAAAATTCCCGAATTGATTTTAGAAGCAGCATTTCATCCATTCTAAAACTTCGACAGATAGCGTTAAACATAGGTTTTCCCTGGGGCCCCAGATTGCCGCAGGGCGCTGTGCCCACCCAAAAAGCCAAGGGGTTTTCAAAAAAAAACATCACTAATGAGAACTTTGCAATTAAAACAAGCAAGAGCTAGGGGTCGTAGAAAAATAAGACAAGCAAAAAAAGATCCCGGGGGAGCTTTGTCTCTACAATCAATAGCTTGCTTGCTTGCGAATTTGCGAAGTTTTGGCTTCGCCGGGCCTTTCCTTATGGCCCGGCTGTGTCCTTTTTTTTGGCTGTCTATTTGTTGGGTTCACTCGGTGCTTACCGTGGCGGTGGGTTGCCAGCAGGCGCCCTGTAGCCGTGGTGTAAGCATCTCGCATAAATTCTTTTACCAGCACGACGGCTGGTTCTGTGGGTTTTTTCTTAGAATTTCTTGCACGCAATTCTCCAAGTAGTGTATCAGTGTGGCTTCGGGGTCGCCGCAATGCTGCAAAACCCCCCTTCTTCATGTTCGGGGGTTTTTATGATCTGCCATGCACAGTGGTAACCTAGGCGCATTCTGTGCAGAAAGATTCGTACCTCTGTTTTTTTTTTTCAGAGAGTGCCCGTGGTTCATAGCCTGTGGGATTGGTCCAGCTGGCCCGGGGGGGGGTGTTCGTTCCTCTCTGTGAAGTGGGAAAAAGGAAGGGTTTGGGCCCTCACCGTACACTTTCCTCCTAAGTAAACTTGGGCTCATGTATTACAGGGTTTTGGGGGGGAACCCCCCCCGATTTGGCTAATCCGTCAGCAAGCTCATTGCCTCTGATCCCTATAGGGCGGGGAAACCCAGTTTATAAAATTCTTCTACCTGACAAGCCCCTTTTGTGTTATTGTGCCGATGGTTGTCAGGAGGTAAATTTGTCAGGGGGTGAGCGCTGTTTTGAAGACAGTCGCGGCTCCTTTGGATCTGTGTGTATGCCACATTCCTTTTTCCTGGACGCGTGTCTCAGTGTCCCATGATAGCAACTCCCCTTTCTGCCTGTGCGAGGAGGCGTTGTCTTTTACCCCATGGATATTGTGGCACCCCTTTTGTAAAAACCGGCGCCCATGGGGGTCAAGGATCGACCGATCCGTCTGTGTAATATGTGGCTCCCCCGGAGGGGTGAGGGTTTGCAATGCCCTCGGGGTTTCTCCCTTTTAGGCGGGGTACAAATTCTTTTTTTTTGCTTCCAGCTCATGACCGAGAACTCTATCGGGTTTGTGCCCCCCGGAGCTTCGACAAGTCAGGGTGTGGGGAGCCCCATGCCCTTGGCCATAGGGGTTTTTTGGGTTTGCGTATTAGCCCCCGGGCTGTGTGAGACGCCAGGGTTGTTTGCAAACATCGTTTCTTTTTTCAGGCATCTGACTATTTTGTGTCTTGGGTTTGTTCCGGGGACCCTGGATGCCCTTTGATAAAAAATTGGGCTCCCGTTAGATAATTCGTGAGGCCAAGGGAGAAGGTTTGTCTCCACTAGGGGGTTGAGGCCCTTTTCCCCCCCTTTGGGGCCCCCGAATGCCCCCTTGGGGGCTTCGTTTTGGCGTCCCAAACGGTCTTTAATTTTCTCTTGATGCAATCAGAGCGGGGGAGGCAATTTTACAAGGGCCCTGCAGCGTATAAATGATTTAGTACTCTGTTCGGCCCCCCTATGCGTCTTCCACTCATTACTTCATGACAGACCTTCCCTTTGTTCGGTCAAGCAGGCCCTGGACCTCCTGGGGGAAAGGGAGGGGGTCCGGCCCTATCCTTACCCCAAGGTACAGGTATTCCTGAACCCACTCCAAGCCATTCCCTGGATTTTCGACTTGTGCCTTAAACTCCGTCTAAAAGAGGGCCCTTGGTTTTGGCTGCAGAATCTTTAGTCCTGTCCTGCAAACACTCCCGGTACCAAGTCCAACAACGCTGGGCTTTGTTTAGGCGTGTGGTCCATGGAGATGATAGAAAAGATCGTCTGCATGGGAGATGATCTTCACCCCCACGGGGAGGTTTATGTTAGGATAAGGAATTATGTGTTAAAAAGGGCTGGACTGAAAAACCCCACCCTGTGGCGTTCCATTTTCTAGGGGCATGTTTTTGTGATAGTGCCCTTTGGAAATTTTTAAACTCTGGCTGTTTTTCGAAAAATATTTTTCACCTACCAAGAAGAGCTTACCCTCGTTTCCCTTTTTTTGGATCAGCCTCCTGAAGGGGCAAGAGGACTTCCCAAATTCGAAAGCCTTCTCCGGGGTAAAGGGAATACTCCCACAGATGCGCCCGGTTTTTGTGCTCAAGACGGGGCTAGCTGTGCCTGTGCTCAGCCCCGGTAAACCCGTGGGGTTTTTCTTGTGGGGCCCCCCTTTTCCATTGGAGCCGTTTCAGTCCCTCCTCTCGGCAGTTTTTGGCCAGACACGAGGAGAGAGATTGGGGCGGTATTTCCCCGGCCCCTTTGGTTTAGGGAGGGGGAACTATGGTACCCTTTCCCAGTTTGGGGGTAAGGGGAAGTTTCCAGGACCTGTTGATGGTTGCGGGAATGCAAGCTCCCTACCAGCCCCAGGGGGGAGATGATGGGGACGAGATCCTCATCGCCGGGGCGAGTTGCGACTGGCTTTGTGTCATCTCTTATTTCCCCTCGAGAAAAGAAAAGTCTGAGTTATCGGGTTCGGCTGCCCTTTCTCTGATGTGAGCAAGTCTTTTGGGTTGTGGGCTTTCTTGTCTTGCCCTCAGTTGGGCTGGCAACGTCGCTGCTCTTTTCTCGCAAGAACTCTTGCCCATCTGGGCCTCTGCCGGGGGGCGTGGTGCGTGCATCTCGGGGCTGAGCGGTGGTGGCTCGCTTGACCCTTCCCATAGTCTGAGAGGGGGGACGGTGATCAAAAGACTCAACCATTCCACCACTTTTTCCTGCCTCACTCTGCTGGCAGTTTCCTTGGCACCCTCCCGCCTCCCTTGGGAGGGCTGGGTTGTCGGGGGTTTTTTGCCTTGGGAAAATTTTTTCGGCACATTTTTCCCTGTGGTTTGACCTCCCTAATCTCGTCATTGAAGTACCAGGCGCCTTGGACCCCGGGACCCGGGCCCGATTTTTGGGTATGGTCAGGGGCTGCCTCATAAGGCATTTAAAGTCGGGCCCTTGTAGCACTTCCTTTTTGGGGCTCTGGGGGGTTTCATTGCTTCTCAGACAGGGGGCCAAGGGCGCCAAAAGCCTGCCATTTTGGCCCTTGTCTGTTTTCCATTTTGGATTGGGCGTGGTTTTATTTCGGCGGGCCCAAATATCCTGGGGGTTTGTTATAGTGCCAAAAATGGTCATAGTGGGGTTTCCATCGACACCCAGCCAATCCTCTCCACCAGAGTCGCAGTGGCCAGGGTGGGGTCTGGGACCCCCCCTCTCACATGCGTTGGCTCCGGCTGTTGAGGAGAGCGTCTCGGGGAATGTCCGAGCACGTTGGGTATGTACGGCCACCGCATCCCCGGGGCCCCGCAGGGGGCCGGTGGGGGTGGTTGCATTGAAGTCTCCCCCTATGATCCCCGGTGGTGCGCGGAACACATACCTGGCGAGTCTAAGCACTACATGTGGCCGCTGTACACATTGTACAATTTTTAGGGGGCCCCCGGCAGTTTAATCTCGACGGGGAAAAGATTCAAAATCTTCTCCACATGCGGTGCATCGGCTATTTCGGAGCAGGGAATTTTTGCCTTCACCAGGGTCACAGGGCCCCTTTTGCCATCGGAACGTGGGAGCGGTAGACGTGATACCCCCGAAAGCGAACCTTTCCGATGATAGTCTCCCGGAGCAGACGATGTCAAGCTCCTTTATCGCACATGCGTGGAGGAGGACCCCTTTAGGAGAAGCCACAGATTTCCACGCAAATACTTAGATTGCGTGTCATGATGTTACTAAAATAGTTACATCAGAGCATGTACATTGGGTTGACGGGCGGGGTTCCAACTCCATTGTTAAACCTCACTCTTGGGACTTCTTTCGGCTGTCAGGCTACCCCGGATCCACTGGGGGGTGGAGAGCTTTGGTAGCTCTACTTTTCGTCTTTTGGCTTTTTCTCGGCCGGGTTTTTCTGTGCATGGCTGGCCTTTCCTGGGGAGGTCAGCTTCTTTTGATTCGGGTTGTGGACTGATCAGCCTGGTTAGCTCTGCCTGTGAGGGATAGCCCGGCAGGCTCTGCCGTGAGGGCATAGCCCGGCTTGGAAGGGAGGGGAGTCTCGACCTGGGCAGGGAGAGGATTGGGTGATTTTGGCTTCTCCCTCTTCCTTCCCTTTATGCTTTTTACGGTTTTTAAGATCGTCATGGCAACACTACTGCCCTTTCCGCCTCTTTCCCCGTTCCTGGACAGGGATACTGCCCCTGCTGTGACCACGCTGACAGGTTTGACATGTCCCCCCCGTCGAAGAAATGTCTTCTGGGTCTGGGGGGGCCGTGTGGGGCTGTTGGAACCTTTTTTCCTGTGGTTCCTCTGCATTGCTTTTCTTTGGGGGGAAATCCTGATTGTCGGAGATCTCCGGTTTGGCTGGGGGGCAGCTTCCTTTCCCCTTAGGAGGTCGGGAACCCTTTTTGCTTTTTTTCCCCCCCCAGACGTAGGGGCCTGGGGGGCAAACAAAGCCCGGGCGCTTCTTAGCAACCTCTTGCCCGTTTTAGGGGGCCCCCTCTTTCCTGACAAGCAAAGCCCCCAGCGGATGCCTCTTGGGCACAATTAAAGGGCTTTGGCTGGTGTCCTTTTTTTCTTCTTTTTTTGCCCTTTTGCCCCTCAGTATTGGTGCCTTGCTACAGACACCCATTTTGGTTTGGGTGTACAGTTTGCCCGGGGTTCCCCTACTTTTTGGGACTTTAAACACCGAAGTGGTCAGGGACATAAAAGCGTAGGTTTAGGTACCCCAGTTACCCAAACAAGGGTGGAGCTGGGGGACCTTTCATGTCACCAGGGCTTGCCTGGTTTTGGGGTCTTCCCCTTCGACAATCGGGGAACCTCCCGACCTGTGGGTGTGATGTTATCACCTCCCCAAACGTATGAGACTGGAAGCCAAGTAAACCCCTCTTTATCTCTTCTCCTCGGGGTTTTAGTGGCGGAGGCTCACTTCCTCCCTCTTTTAACTCCTTTGTCTCCTGCAGGGAAAAAAAGGGTGGCTTTATCTTTGGGCACATGTCATGCCCTGATCTCGCGCAACCCGGATCGACACCGGATTTTACGCGGCTCTCCCAAAGCCCTTACCATCTGGTAGGCATTGTCGAAGCCTTCGGGTTTAACGGGGACCCTTTAATTTCGGGAAACGCCTTGGGGTCCCGACTCCCCTCAGAGGGACTCCGGCCTCGGCCGTTTCGTCCCCCCCTTTCGGTTTTTGGGGGGTTTTCCGTGGGGGCACCACTGTTTCGGGGTTCAGCTGGTGCTCCGATTCGCCAGTGGGGTCGCTGAGGGGGGGTCAGAGAACCCTGGTCGGGTGCTGGCCCGGAGGGGCCGCACGAGATCCTCGATGGGCAGACTGTTTGTACCTGATTTATTTGCTTGTCTGCCCCTCTTGGCAGCGGATGACATGTCATCCTTGCTCGGGGTTTTTTTTTTGCCACCCGGAGGCACGTAAGGCTTCAGGGGGGCTGCCGTGGTCGGGCCCTTTCACGGGTCGTCAACAGTAAGGGCTGTCATTTGGGGGTTTTGGTTTTTGTTTTTCCATATACTTGGCAGTGCCATCCACTCACGCCCCCACCCCCCACGGAGTCCAAAAAGGGGAAGCTGAGGTGAACCAATGTCTAACAGCAACAGGGGTGATAGGAATATACGCAGCCAATTAGCCGATTTCCCTGGGACCACAGCGTGTGGGTCCAAAGGGGAGCATGACTGCTTGACCCCAGCCTCCCCAGGGGGACCAGCCGTTTACCTACCCGGGGGTGGATAGGGCCCCCTGTTTGCCAGAATAGATGACCAAAGAGGCGTGTTGCTAGCCCCAGGGCGTACTCGTGCACGCATCGCTCAAAACCCCCAGGACTCCCGTCTCCCACTCACAAGGGTGCCACGCACGGCAAACACTGGTAGGTGTCAAACCTCTGGGAGGATCCCCGAGGGGGTGCCCTTTCCCCTACAGGGCATCATTTTGGAACATTCTGTCCCCCTTAGGGGGGAAGGGAGCTCTTTTCCCCTTTTCCAAAGGATTCCTCTCCGTCCTGGGGGGACCTGTACCCTTTTTTTTTTCAAAATGAATCCCTTTTTTCTCTGAAACGCCCAAAGGGTTTTTTACCTCATTGAAAAGAGGGGGGCCTGCACCTGTTTCCCCGTCAGTTTTTTCATCCCCCGAAAAAAGCCGCCAAGACTGTTTTTACCACATGAGGGGGAGAAATTAACATTTTTCCGGGGGTTCCATGGCAGGACGGTTTTTTAGGTGGGAACCCCCCCTTTTCTCTGAAAAATCCAAAGGGGTTTCCCTCAGTGAGAGAAGGGTGGGTTTTGACCCCTTCCCTAAGCTCCTTGCCCTCTGGAAAAAGCCAACCCAGACTGTTTCCATCCATGAGGGAGAGGAGCTGACTTTTTTTTCCCGGCAGTTCTTTGGCAGGTGAGTTTAAATGAACCTCTTTCCTGAAAAACCCCCAAAATTTTCACCTCAGTGAGAGAGAGGGGACCTGACCTGTTCCATAAGTTCCTTTTACAGCAACCAAAACTCAGAGGTTTTGGTCCCTATTAATAAATTAATAAAAAAAAATCTTTTTAAAAAAATAAATTTATAGAAGGGGTAACCCTTTAGATCGCCTAAGACATTGCTAATGCACTCGCCAGGCAGTTCCCGTATACAAGCACTCAGCTAAAAACCATCCCACCTTTCCGACCACCAAAGGGAAAAGGCGAGCTGCAACCAAATTTATT
>NW_023642625.1:0-5000 GCF_015228065.2 Penaeus monodon | reverse complement strand
TGGAGAAGAAGTTATAAACATCCGTTCAAAACTTGGGTGAATCCTTTGATTGTTAGCGTCTACACAGTAAACTTTGAAATTCTAAAGGAGAAAAAATTGAAAAGGAAGAGAAAAAGCTGAGCAAATCTGAAGTTTACAAGTAAGAGCGCGTGGCGACATGTGGCAATGAGGTCGGCCCCACGCGGTCTGGTCGGATCGTGTCAGGAGGGCAGTTCAGTGTTCCCTGCGCGGGCCAAGAGAGAGGAGCTTGTTGTTCCTAGGTCTCTCCCACCCGCTGCCACGGGGGAAGTTGCACGCGCGCTATCTCTCGCGTCTTTTTGGTGTTGCAAAAAAAAAAAAAAAAAAAGTATAGCGATCTGTTTCCGAACCAGTGTTTCTTGCTTATCCTTTTTGGTTTATACTAAAGATATTTATCAAGTTTCTTCTAAGTTTCATTTGTTTTGTTTTAGTTTCACGACTGGTTTTGTCGGGCCCTCTGAGAGGCAAGGGACGCTGCAGTGGCTGTTAGTGTTTATAAAAGAATTCATGCAAAGCGTCAGCAGTCGGCTAACTTGCCTAATACTCCCGAAAAATCCAGCCGATTCGTGATTTCGATAAATTCTGTTTCCGTTACGCTTTCGAAATCCGGGCATGCCGTGAAAGCAATATATGCACGCGTATCTACTCGTATTATGACATTTCACTTCTGAGAAGCTTTGGGATACTGAAAAATTGGAAGAAGACAAAAAATGGTCATGCGCCAACTCAGAAGGTAAGGACATGTGTGTGGAAATAGAGTGCATGCTTTGTGACATCTTCATGTTTGTGGTTCTTTTTCTTTAAGAAAACATGAATAAAACTATTTTTTTTTTTTTAGTTTTTTGATTTTTTCAAGAGACAAAAACTTCGCGGTATATCCAACTTTTGGAACAACTTCTGGAGAGTTGTTAGAGCGCGCTCGTTGAGCAGCGCGAGACTGAGTGCCTGGCCCTGGTCACGTGACGCACGACCTGGCACCCGCGTGTTGTGTGGATGTGGCACCTGGACACACACGCACACACATGCACTCACACAAATACGCACTTTCGTAGGATGCTTTTTTTTTGGGGGGGGAGGTGTCTAGTTCTCACTTTTACCCAAGTTCGATATAAAAAGACAAATCACACACAGGAGACTATGTAAACTGTATGTATAAGACTGCTTCATTTGTGACTCTCACTTTCCCACTCGCACGTGCTGTCGCGTCCGTTCCACCTTCCTTGTTCAAGGTAATGCCTACTTGTAGCTACCGTGGAAAGTATATCAGTTGCATTCGTTCAGACAACGGGCTGTTATTCTCGATCTGTAGCTGTAGATTATCTACTAAATTCATATTATTGTTCTTGATGTATGTTTTGATGTCTACTTGGATGTCTACTGGATGTCACAGCTTACATATGTGTTCAGAGTTGTGGGAAGGGTCTTTCTTCACCAATATATAATGCACTAAAGTTCACGCGCGTAATTCACTGTCTGCAAAACATCTGCAGTATTATGACCTCCTCGCTGTCACACACGTCGACATTTGTTTCAAACTCTTGGGTAGACATTTTTTTCCTCTTTCAGTAGTTCTATATAATACCGTATATCACACTACACTCATCTATACTTTGTCTATATCAACCCTACACTGCCACTGACCTCCTGTTGTCTAACTTATCCACCGTTGTTTTCCCGGTCTGCAATATCCAGTTACAATAGCTATGATCCCAATTACGTGCATTGTCTCTGTACGTATTTATTTATATCTCTCATACGATAAACTGTATGGATTTGTGTATACTACATCCACGTATTGCTTGTCTGACTCGCATATAGCCTTCCGCGTGTCATAGTGGGCGCTTATTACATCTGACTGAATTCCAGAATACATTTCCTAGCATTTCAGTACCGCACACACACGCAGGTTTTAATGCTTTTTTATTCGGTAATATTAATTTTAATGTTATCATCATCATCACCGTCATCTTCATCATCATCATCATCATCATCTTCATCATCATCATCATCATCATCATCATCTTCATAATCTTCATCATCATCATCATCATCATCATCATCATCATCATCTTCATAATCTTCATCATCATCATCATCATCATCATCATCATCACTATCACCATCATCATCATCATCATCCTTTTCGTCCTCATCACCATCATCCTCATCATCACTATCGCCATCATTATCATCACTGGACAGTTGAGCTGAACGCAAGTCCGCTCGCTTCACTCAAATGGGGAGAGAGAAGCCGAGGCCGCCTCACATGCGCCTCACAAACGACACCGATAAACCTCCTCAAAGACGTGTCGCCATCACCCCCCCCACACACACAACCTAGTGTGAAACCTCGGCCGCGTCGTTTTCTGGCAAAATAGAGACCGGGAGAGCTGGTGTTCTCATGAAATACGGGCGATTTGCTGGGATTTTTCTTCTTGCCAGAACACGCTGAGGTGGAGGGGGTGTGGGACCAGGCAGGGGTGGGGAGTGGGGGAGGTAGGGAGGGGGTCATTGAGGACCACGCCCCCCTAGAAATAGCATGTCCATTATTTGTAGGATTTTCATCGGTTTTGTTAATCAGTCAATCATCATCATCATCATCAATCATAATCATCATCCTCACCATTCACCATCACCATAATCACCATCACCATCACCATCATCACCATCATCATCATAACCATTATTACCATGGTCGGGGTGAATATTGGTGCTGCTGTGGGACAGCGGAGGTAGGGACCTGCTGTAAGCGAACGCAATCAATCCATCGACACCAATTTCGTTTTGTTTCGGCGCCAAACGAGAGGGAAAATCGTGCCACACATCCCTACATATTCCCCGCCCATCTGCCTCCACTTCATTCCACCCAGAACGCCCCTATTCCTAACAGTACTTCCAGACCTGATAACAGCACACCTACGCCCTACACCATGACGCCACCACCGCGCCCGATTTCCAAACCATCCCCCATCACTATACGTCAAAGAACAGCATCATCATCAGCAGCAGCAGGTCCCACCGGGCCGGCGAGACCCTCACTACATTACGCAACTTCGAATGACATGACATAACGCCTCGTCCATCCTGCGCCAAGGGAGTTAATGGCGACTCACAACCTTTCTCTGTGTGAATGAGAGAGCGATTTGTAGTCAGAGGTGGGGAGGAAGGGACGAGAGGGGGAGGAGGAGAGGGAAGGAGGGAGGAGGAGGGAGAGAGGGGGAGGGAAAAGGAGAGGAGGGAGAGAGGGGGAATAAAAGGGGAGAGGGGAGAAGGAGGGAAGGGGAAGAGGGGAAGAGAAGGGAGAGGGAGAGGGAGAGAGGGAAGAGAGAGGGAGTGGAGGGGAGAAGGGGAAGAGGTGAGAGAAAAAGATAGGAAAAGCGAGAGAGAGAGAGAGAGAGGGAGAGAGAGAGAGAAGAGAAGAGGAGGAGCGAGAGAGAGGAGAGAGAGAGAGAGAGAGAAGAGAGAGAGAGAGAGAGAGAGAGAGAGAGAGAGAGAGAGAGAGAGAGAGAGAGAGAGAAAGAGAAAGAGAAAGAGAGAGAGAGAGAGAGAGAGCAAGAGAGCGCCGGCATATCCATAGCATTTATTTTGATTTGATGTATATCGATATTGGCTTCCGGCCTCCAGCAAATAATGACTGGGCGAGCGACCACCTGTGCAGGCCAGTGAGAGAACCGCCGCTTTTATATATATATGTATTAAAAAAAAATTGATACCGACCAAATCTTTATTGCTTTTGGAATAGAGGAAAATGATTAAGTGATCCGAACACAAAAGCGCTTCGAGTAATAACTGTTGGTTGACGCTTTAGTGAGGGCACGCTCGGAGAGATCCGAGGGGAAGGGGTATGGGGAGGGGAAGGGGAAGGGGTGGGGAGTGGTGTGTGAGGAAGTAAGGGGGCTGTGAACGCAGGATAGGGAAGGGAAAGGGGAAGAGGGATGGGGAGGGGAATGGAGGGGAAGGGGGGTGACCGTGAGATGGGAGGGGGGGGGAAACGTTGGAAGGAAAGAAGGAAGAAGTTTGAAGGTTGACAGTCATCATGATTATCTTTCTCAAAGCGGTGAAACCAATGATAATGCTAATTAAGATGATGGTAATTATAAGTTGATATCTATAAAAATTTTTAGTGATGATGGTAATGATGAAAATAAGGATTAGAATAACAGGAGTGATAGAGAAGACTATGATAATAATGATAATGAAATGACAATAGCCACAAAGATAATGGTAATGATGATGGCAATAATGATAATGAATAATAATATTAATAAAAACATCAATGACAACGACAATAATAATAATAATAATAATAATAATAATAATAATAATAAAAATTATAATAATACAAACAACAGCAACAACAACAACAAAAAATAATAATAATAATTATAATGATACTACTACTACTACTACTACTAATACTAGTACAAATAATAATAATAATGATAAAGATAATAATAATGATAATAATAATGATAATAATAATAGTAATGATAATGATGATAATGATAAACATAATGATAATAATGATATTATTGATAATGATAATGATAACGATGATAATAATAGTAACGAAAAGGATAAGATGATGATGATGATGAATGATGATGATTATAATGATAATATAATAATAATAATAATAATAATAATAATAAGGATAATAATAATGATAGCAATGACAACAAAAATATCAAGGATTACACATACACCGACAGACACAATTTTCAAAAAAAAAAAAAATCAGAACAAACACTTTTGGAAATGAAACCAACACGTGCCCCCCAAAACACACACACACACACACACACACACACACACACACACACACAACCACACACAACACAACACAAAACACACACACACAAAAGACGACACACCACAACAAATACCAAAAAGAAATGTGCAGAACTTTACTAGCAATGGACAACCTTTAAAAATGGCGCATTATCAAAACCAAAAATACGAATGTGCAATACTTAATGCGA
>NW_023642624.1:0-9724 GCF_015228065.2 Penaeus monodon | reverse complement strand
GCCAGGGGTCCCCTTGGGCCCAGGGGGAAAGGAAAAACCCTCTGGGTGCCATGCCAATCACCCCCGCCCACACCTTCTCCAGAGAGACCCCAGGAGAGCGAAGAAAAAGCGCGTGGATGAAAGATTTTGGTTTTCTGGAACTGATTTTTTAAAATTTTCTGTAGTTTGTTTCAGGTTTAGATATGCAGAGCAGAGGGTCGCTGTTTTGATGGGGGGGGGGATAGTGCTACGCCAGTGGTCTTTGTCTCTGTGCGAAACATGGGGTTAACAGGGAGGGACCTGGGCAAATGACGAGCTGGCTGTGAGGGAGGAGCAGAGGAAAAACAGGAGACGCGGGGGGGTGCTAATGTGAAGCCCTCGTGGTCCCCTTGGATGAGAAAAAACCTGAGTTGCCCTGTTTAAGCTGTATTTGCGTGGACATGGGGTTTTCCCCCCCTGTATTGTACCATAAAAAAGTGTAGGGGAAATAATTTTGGGTAAAAAAAAAAGACTGCCTTTTGTGTTTTTTTCGTGCCCGCCTCGATTTGGGGTTTTCCCCCCTGGGGTTCGGGGGACGCTGTGGTGTGGTGCCTCTTGGGGGTTTTTCAGGTTCACGACCCTGTATATAACACGCCTTTTGCCTAGCCTGCCTTGTTTGGGGGCAGAGAGAGAGGCGGGTGCTAACAATATAAAAATTAATATATATTTATATATAATATATATACATATTAATAAAATAAATATATTTTAATTATATAAATACATATATATTTTTTGCAATATATAATATATATATATATATATATATATATATATAATATATATCATATAATATAACATTATATATTTGATTAATTTTTTGAGAAAATAGTAATGAAAGGGATTCCCCCTTAATACCTATAATAATATCGTTGTATGTAGTTGGAAGAAAGCTATTTTTTTTAATCTCATTAAAAAAAACAGATCCTTATAATAGGGGTAACTTATTAATGATAATTTTAAAACAAAAAAAAAACGCTAGTTGTGCTGATAAAAATTATAATGTAATTACCCCTAAAGGTGATGATTGGTAAGTTAATAATCAGATAAAATTAATGATAGCAATCATGATAAGAAAGGACGTAATACTATTTAAATCGTTTCCCTCTTATGATATAATAATTACAAGAACCAATTAGGATAGGGAGAAATAGTAGTAGTGACGGGACATGTTTTTGAGCTTTCGTCACTTGTTCTTTGTAGTTCCCATTGTGCAGGTTTTTTGTTTTAAAGGTTTTTACATAAAAATTTTTTGGTCTGTTTTTGGGCGGAAACCTAAGATTTAAAAAATTTTAAAGTGATATAAAATAAAAGATTGGTGTTTCCCAGGGGAGTCACCCATCCAATATTGGGCCAACCAATATTCTTTAAATTTTGCTGAAAAGGACGAGAAACGGGACTTTAAGTGGTACCCCACCCTTATTAACATATCCTTCATTGTAAAATATACATTTTTGGGAACCATTTGTCTGAATTCTCTTATATGGCGGGTAGTATCGTGTTGGGGTTTTACATGGTCATAAGTAGAAGTAATGGTAATGAAAGGGGGATTTAAAAAACCAAATTAATTCTATTTAAAAGATGAAAGAATCGTGAGCCTGAGAAAAAAGGGGTTTAAAGGTTCCTTTTAATTGCCAACGATTACCACGTTGAAAGCACCGCTTCTCGTCCCATCAGCAAAATTAAGCAACTAGGGGTTTGGCAGTACTTGGGTGGGTGACCGCCCCCGGGAACACCGATGCTGTTTGGGATTTTATATGAAAATGTTATACCTTCTTTTTAACTTTTAATGATTTTTTTTTTATTCCCTTATTAAAAATCAGAATGACATTTAATAGTGGGGAACATTATTAATGATGTAATTTGAAAAAAAAAAAAAAAAAACGGGGGATAATAATTGTAATTTTAAACCTACCTGAAGGTAAGTTAATCAAAAAATTTAAAGTAGAATCAGGTAAGAAAGGACATAAAACTAATTAAAATCGTTTCCATTTTATGATCATAATAATTTTTAAAAACAATTATGGATAGGAGAAATAGTAGATTTGTGACATGGGCATGTTTTCGAGCTTTCTATTGCACTGTGTATTTGAGTTTTCCCATTGGCAAGTTTATGTTTTTAATGTTTTCAAAAAATTTTTATGTTTGCTTTACCTGGCGGGAAACCTCAAATAGGGAATAATATTTAACGTGTATAGTAAAAAAGAGATCTGGTTTCCAGGAGTACCCATGCAAGTATTGACCAGACCCAACTATTTTTAATTTCGCTGAATGGACGAGAAGCGGGACTTTTAAAGTGGTACCTACCCCCACTTAACTATATCCTTTTATTGTAAAATATACATTTGTGATGAACCATTTTCCAGAATTTCTTATTGGGCCGGTAGTATGCGTGTTTCTGTTCTTACTGCGCATAAGTGAAGTAATGGTAATGAAAGGGGGATTTAAAAACCCCAAATTAAAATTCTATTTAAATGATGAAAGAATCGTGAGCACTGGATAAATGAGGTTAAAGGTACAATATAATTGCCAAAAGAATACCCCTTTTTAAAGCACCGCTTTTCGTCGATCAGCGAAATTAAGCAAGTAGGGTTGGTCGTACGGATGGGTGACCGCCGGGGAAAACCGATTGTTGGCATTTTTTTATAGAACTAATAGTTTCACTTTTCTTTTCACTTTTTAAAAGCTCTTTTTACTGCAAATAAAAAGTAAAGGATAAGATTTCCCATTTACTAAAGTTTTCCTTTAAAAGGAACAAAGGTCAATTATTTTTTAGTCATTTCGATGGTTCAAATAGGATACAACATTATTTGAACACTGTAAAATTACCTTGCTAGTATGAACTAAAAAATTTCCCTTGCTTGTATAAAACCGATAAAAATTCCCTGCTATTGTAGAATGAAAAAAAATTACCTGCTTTGTATGAACCGAAAAAAATCCCTTTGTATGTAGAATGATAAAAATTACCTTGGCAAAAATTTTTTGCATGAATGATAAAAATTACCTTGTATTGATAACTGATAAAAATTCCCTTGCTTTTGTATGACTGAGATTCGAAATTTCAACATTTACAAAGTACATCAGTACCCTCGAACGAGTGATTTTTAAATTTTGGTTTGGAATAATATAGGGTGTTGTCAAAAGGGAAATTTTCCTCCATGGGCTGATTGACAAAAAACTAATAAAATATAGCAAGAAAAATTAAGGAATTTGCCTAAGTGGCAGATGGATCTAAAAAATTTTTCTGTAAAAACAAAATTTTTATAAGGGCAAGCGAGAAAAACGAGAATTGGCATGGGTTTAGCCACATATGGGTTTAATAGCAGGAGTCAGCGCAACCGCAGTGCAATGGTGAGACTCACCCTACACCCCCCGCGCTTGAAATATTTTTATACAAATTTTCAGCAATTTTTGTTAGACACGGGGTGAAGCCACTGAAATCTATTCAAAATCATATACAGGGAAAAATATTAAGGATTCTTTTGCATTGATGAAAACTTAAAAGGAGAATGTTCTTTCTTTACCAAGAAAAAATTACAATTTATAAATGTTTTGTTACGCCGCCCGCCTCGTTCTCTCCACCAACAAAAGGGGCGGGTGGGAGACGGCGTGTACCCAAGGGTCGGAAAACACTAAACAGCCCCAAAGAGGACCGGCACACAGGGCCCCAAAACACCACGAGAGGAACCCAAGGGCGAGGCAGGGCACGAAATAAACAACGATGACAGTTTTTCCTTTTTTTACAAATTTATTACCCGTACATTTTCTGTGGGCACAAACAGGGGGAAACCAGCATGTCAATGCACGATATAGCTTATAACAGGGCAACACAAATTTTATATAGGTCAAAAGGGGCACAACGGGGTTTTAAAAGGGGCAGCACCAACTGCGTTTTTGGCTTGTTCCTGCTCCCCCGCTTCAGCCGCTGCGTCAGTTTCCCCAGGCCCCTTTCTTTTAAACATGTTTCGCACAGGAAAAGCCCAGGGCGTAGACATCCCCCCTATCAAGAGAGACCCGTTGCTCTACTTTCCCTAAACCTGAAACAAACTACAGAAAATTAAATAAAAAAAATTCCTCAGGAAAAACAAAATTTTTTTCAAACAAAGAACCGCAATAAAATCAGTTTCAGAAAACAAAAAACTTTATCCAGCGCGGCTTTCTTCGCTCTCGCGGGGTCGCTCTGGAGGAGGTGTGGGGGCGGTAAGGGCAGTGGCACCCGGGGGGTATTTCGCCCCGCCCGGCTCAGGTCCCCAAATGACGTCTGTTGCATCGCCTTACGTAAATGTTCGTCCCATCTCGGCAAGTCTGCACGTCCTCATCCCCGACTGGGGCTAACGTTATCTTTTTTTCCCCATGGCCCAGGAGTGTTTTGGCCCCAGGAACCCCAAAAGGGTCCAGTGGACAACAGAGTCGTTTTCGCCCCCAAAATTCGATAGGTGACATCAGAAAGGGCCGCTACCAGTGTATGGCCCCCCCAGGGGCCCTGTAGCTTGGCGAAGCCCCGCTTCCGACGCGGGTTATGCAGCCAATTTTCACCTATGTTGTACCCACTTCCTCATGCGCCGGTATAGGTCTCCTTCATGGCAGGGCCCGGCCCCTTGGCGCACGCACCGTCGGTGCACCTCCCCCCGGTTTCCCCGCAGGCCACTGATAGCTGGATTGACAGTTGGCAATTTAGTCGGGGGCCGCCCTGGGGCCCAAAATCCACTGGTAGCCTGAGCCACGGAAAAACATGAGTCGGGCAGGTGTGAACCCTGTTCCTCAGCACAGCAGACGGTAGGCCATGAGCAGGGGGGCAGTTTGAGTCCCAGTCTTCTGATTTTCCCCTGCAAATTTGGCTAACTGTGAGCAAGGGTAGGGTTTTTAAACCGCCCCCAATACCATGGATGTGGTGGAGGGGGTCGTCCGTGCTTGCGCACCCCTATCAGCTCGCAACACTCACGAACACTCGGACTAAAATTTAAGCCCCTTGGTCAGGGGGCAGTTCAGAAGGCACACCAAAACGGGTAATAAATTTCTTCACAAACCCACGCAGCCACGGTCGGGGCCTCGGGGTTTGGGGTAGTGCATATGCCCGGCCACTTTGAAAATGGGTCCTTACACAAGATGTATGGGTTTTCCTTGGGGTGAGGGGCGGGGGCCCAGCAATGTCTTTGCCACCGTTCCATGGGTGCCCCCACAGTACACCTGTAAAAGGGCAGGGTTTTTAGCGGGGCCCTTTTTTGCATGCACAATCACATGCTTACACCACTCAGACACGTCATTTCTCGTCCCCACCCAGTAAACGTTGACGGAGCGATCGGGGTCTTTTTCCCCCCAAAGGGCCACGGTAACACCGGATGAATTCCTCAGCAACTCAGCACGCATGGCCGGGGTACAAAAAATCCCCAGTGTCACTCCCCCTTCACTCAACGCCCCCAGCGTTCACAAAAAAACCGTTTTGACCCGTAATGTTTCCCACGGTACCAGACACTTTGTGGTGGGGCTTCCGCAGCCAGGGCCCCCCAACGGGGGTTTCCAGAGACCCTCAAGCCACCGGACAATGGGGCAAGGGCAGAGTCCTACTTTGTGCCTACCCCCTTTTCCCATCCCCTTTAGTGGCCCCATTCCAGCACCTGCAGAGGAGGCACACGGGGATCAGAGCCCTTTTGGGCACAGTGTGAGAAACCCACCCTACAGGGGGCGGACTCAGGCTTTCAGGTTTGCAATGGCAAAACCCGGGCGGTGGCGATGTGGTAGTTGTACTTTTCAAGGCGCCCTAACCATCTTCCCAGCTGACCCTCTGTCCCTTTCAGGATTCAACCAAATGTAGGGCAGCAGGTCGCCCCGGAGGTGAACCGGCACCGTAGAGGTATGGGTGAAAGTGCTCAGACTCTTCACCACCCCCAGCAACCTTTTCCTTGTACACAATAGTTGCGTTCAGGGCCCGTGAACTGGCACTGTAGTAGCCACGACATACCCTTCCCCCCTTTTTCTGTGACAAAAAAATGCCCCGAGCCTTCCCCACTAGCGTTAGTGTCCCAAAAGGGAAGGGAGTTGGGGCCCGGGTAGGCAAGACGGGCTTCCCCCAGGGCCTTCTAGGTTTCAAAGCAGACGACACCCTCGTCCCACTGGGAAACTCCCCCTTTTGGTAAGTCGGGGAGAGGGGCCCTCAAGGCGAAGTCCCGTACAAAGCGGCGGTAGTATGTGCACAGGGCCAGGTAGCTCCCGACTTCCGCACATTGGGGGAACTGGCCACTTCACCACCGCCCTCTTTGTGGGTCGGTGCGCACACCGTCTTGGGTGATACATGCCCCGAAATGGACCTCATGTTGGAACATCGAGCATTTTTTGGGGCCGGTTTGAGGTTGGCCTTTCCCCAAAAACCGCGTAGTACTTCCCCCGCCATCCAGCTCCTCCTCGAAGGTGCCCGAAGACGATGACTCATCAATTAGACAACCGCCGTTTTTTCCCCCTGCAGGCCATCCCAATACCCCTCTCCATCAGACCTCGAAACAACCAGGGGCATTTCAGAGACCAAAGGGGATGGTTTAAAATTTCCAAGGCCCTTTCCCGAAGGAAAAGGCAGTCTTTGGCTTGTCCCCTTTTCCCCATCTCCACCCGGTGAAAACCCGATAGGTCGAGTGTGGAGAACCCCCTGGCCCCCACCAATGATCGAGTGGCATCAATTCTCGCAAGGGATGATCCCCGATAGTATGTCATTCAGGCCCCGGGAGTTTTTCCCCACAGAAGCGTTGTGTGCCGCCTTTTCTTCACCAGGATCCGGATGACCATGGATGTTGACCGTTCAATCACCCCCTGTGCCCCTAGCTCAAAATTGAAGTGCGCTGATCCTTTCTGTTCTGGTTGGTGCAATAGGTCGGGGGGGGGGGTCTTGAGGGCAAACTATTCGGTGTTAATGCGGTGCTTCCCCCAAACCTGGGGCCCAGGGCCCAAATCACCCTTAAAAAATCTGATACTGAGACAGGGGGGTTTTAGCTCTTCTCTTCTGTGCTTCCCTAGGTTAGCGGCGCTCCGGTGCGCCCAAACTCGAGGAAGTCGGGCAACGGCCCCACACCAAACCAAACCTCGCTCCCGAGACTCTTCTGGACGCTCCACTTTCCCCCAAGTGCCCAGCTTTGCACCACTGGCACCTTTTGGGCCTTTTCGGAGAAGTTTGGTACCAAACGAATAACCCCCCCTGTTTAACAAGGGTCCGCCCAACCGTACGCCATCAGCCACTGCAGGTTTGAATGAGCTCCACGAGGCCCTCTATCCACGCATCACTCTTTCAGCGAACCGGATTCTAGGGCCGTCCGGGGGGGAAGGGGCAGTCGTTCAGCCGTAAATACCTTGCGCAGCCAATCTCTGGAAACAAGGGAATCTTTACGTGCACCCTCACCGCTTCCGCCAAGGTGACACATGCCTTTCTCTGATCAGGGATAAGGCCCCCGCAAGCAGGCTTTCCCGATCGGCCACATACACCGGCAGCCCTGCCCCCCGGCGCCACGCCAATACGAGTCCACGGCCCCTTTAGCTGCACACAATGCCCCGGACACCCACAGTCTCTGTGGTGCGTCGAAGTTTCTAGTGGCCAACATATCAGCCCCACTGGGTCTTCAGCCCCAGGGTTACTGTCAGGCGGATGGGTTCCCCTTATTGACCCCCCACCGCATCTGCTGGTTTGACGGCAGCTTACCAAGTCGGGGCCCCGGGAACCCAGGACGGCGGGTTTTGGCCCCTCTCCCGAGTTTTCCGCCTGTACTACTTCTTAGCCTTAGGGGCAGCACTCGGATGGTGACAATACCAAAAACAGTCCTTTCAGCATGCTGGGAAGGGTCAGAAACCGTGGTTTAGAGGACGTTCTCCGTTCCCCCGACACTATACGTCTTCCCAAACCCCTCCGCAGCCCCCCCAAAACAACCTTGGAAAGTTTTTCGGGCTCACCTTCCCCAATGCTACCTTCCATTTAGCCCCTTCCCGGCCCCCCGGGGGTCCCGGGGGGGGAGCAGTGGCCCCAGGCCACTGGTTTTCCTTTAGGAAAGGCCCCGAAATCCCAAGGGCCCCCCAGCGCCACCTTAGGTCCTCGGGGGGGTGCCTGTTGACGTAGATTTTCAGCGTGGTCTGCAAAAAACGTCAACAAAGAAAGGGGCCAGGACCACAATACTCTCCGCAGCCGAGGGTATGACCCTTTCCCGGCCTCCCCATCCCGCCAGCTGGGACGTGTTCACCACGCTCACGAGTCCGCTTCTTCAAGGGGCCGATATACCTCGGGGTGGTGGTGGGACCCAAACGGCGTTTTTAAAGCCTCCGCCCCACTGGGTAAGAGGATGTTGGGAGCGGGAGGCCCCAACATTCCACCCCGGGGCCCCTTGCGGTTACCCGCTGAGGGGCCCCTCTTTTCCCGGCTCCGCCCTGGGGAGATGCCAGCATTTCAAATTTGGGGGCATAGCCCCCCAGGCCCCCTTCCCCTCTACCAGCAGGGTTATGCTTCACGAATGTCGGAGGCCGAGGGCTCAGGGTGGAGAAAAACGTGCCGTGAAAACCACCTGGGGGGGGGAGGAAGGGGGGAGGAGGCAAGAGGGGGTTGACCGGGTCGAGTTTCCGCCCCCCTATACCCAAGGGAGTGGTTTCCCATGGGTCCCCCGCCTTCGCAGCGATCACTGGTGCGACACGGGCGCTCGGGGGCCCGGGGTTCCTGCCACGGACCCCAGGCAGACCCCAGTAAACTGACATCTGGCATTGTTTCCAGAACCTCGTCTGCCCTTTTTGCTTTAAAAAGTTACTACCTCGTGACGCCGCCTTCCCCCTTTTACTTCCTCCCTCAGGCCCCGAACCTCGCCCCTTTAGAGGGCGACCTCTCCATCAGTTATTTCACGCTGTGCAGGGCCCGTCGGTGTACTGCGGTTTTCCCTCTTCACAGATGCAGATTGCCTGAGCACCTAACAATCGGGAGGAAAATGTTCCTTGCCCTTTTGCCTGCATCTGATAGATGGTGCGCCTGTCGTTGCCCTCTGGCCCGCTCTTCTGCCCTTTGTGCCTTTCCCCCTCAACCCGGCCCGCATGGCTGATCGGTCCATCGGCTCGGGTTCACCTCACTGTGCTGCCCAACAAGCCTCCTTTTCCCTTGGCTGTGCCATCTTTTGGGGACAATAAACGGCGCTCTCAATGATCAAAAAATCCAAATCCCAATCCTGAACCATTTGTTACGCCGACCCCCTCGCTCTCTGCCACCACACAAGGCAGGCTAGGCAGGGCGGGTCTACCACAGGGTCGGAAAATGAAAGCTCCCAAAAGGCCCCAGACCAAGCGCCCAGAACACCACGGGGGAGGAAACGCCAAGTGGCGAACGGGACGAAAAAAACACACGATACAGTCTTTCCTTATTTACACAAGTTTTTTACCCGACACTTTTCTATAGGCACAATACAGGGGGAAAAAAAACAGTCAACGCCCGATAAGTTATAACAGGGCAAACATTTAGTCAAAACTTTAATAGGTGACTGCGGAAACACCAGGTGTTGTTTCACTATAATGTAAACAAAATTCTTGAGAATTTTGTGGTAGAAAAAGCAGATATAGAGATTTTTATATGAAAAATTTTATATAAAAATCTCGATAACATTCCACAACCCGAATCTACATTTCTTCTATCGTAATCGTTTTATTTTTTAAATTTTTATAAAAAATTTTTAGCGGCCCGATTACAATGATTGAAATGTCTTTT
>NW_023642622.1:24560-39736 GCF_015228065.2 Penaeus monodon | reverse complement strand
TTAAAATTTTATATATTTTATATAAAATTATATATTTTAAAATATAGATATAATATATATAAGTGTGTGTGTGTTTTTTTTGTGGGTGATTGTTGTGTGTGTGTATTGAAATTTATTTTTTACAAACACAACGCGCGCGATACACACACACACAAAACTTTAATAAATATGTGTGGGGTGTGTGTGTTTGGGTGGGTGTTTTATTGCTTTGTACTTCCCAAAACAAAAAAGCATACACACACACACGCGCGCGCATACACACACACACAAACTATAAATATATGTGTGTGTGTGGTATTGATTTTTCTTACAAAACCCCACAAAACACACACACACAAAAATATATATATATTATATATAATTATATATTTTATTTTATATATATTATATGTGGTGGTGTGGGGGGTGTGTGGTGTGTTGCGGTGTGGTGGGTGTTTTATGTATATATCATCATCATAAGGGGGTAAACGCCCCAAAGGGGGCGCATGGCCGCACCCACCTTTTCTCTTAAAACCCACGAGTGTCCTTCGAAGCGAGTTTTTGGGCGGGACCCTTTGGGGCCCATCCCCTTAATTTTCGGCCCAGATCTAGTCGATTTGCCCCTCTGGGTCGTCCCTCAGGCCTCCTTCCCCCGGGGGTTGTCTCGCATAGAGATAACCTGAGGGAAAAACGAGCTCGGTCCCCCAAAGCCGGGGTTGGCAATCCCGATTAGGTAAGTAACGGGCCCCAGACAGTCCAGGGTTGTAGCCTTTGGGTTTGGACACATGATCCTCCCCCAATTTTTAAAACCCCATGATTTGGCAAAGAGTTTTGGGTTAAAAAAGGGGCATCAAGACGAGACCCAAGGCACTAGAAGCTTCCAGCTTTTGCTTCCATAGAAAAAATGGAAAGGGAGCTTGGTCCTTCTGAATAGGTACCGACATCTCCAAAGGGTCTTTTTAAAATCGAGTTCATGATTTTCCTTTTCCCAAAAACCCAACCCGTTGCTAAATTCTTAGTCTGACAGCCCGGGAGATATGGACTAGCTACCAAGGAAATGTAAAAACTCTTGGGGACTTCAACGTCCTCACCCCCACGCATGGTTTCGACGGAAGGGTTCCCCAAGGGGGCCCCCAAAATCCTAATTTGGTCTTGGACCAGGAGCCCTCTATTTTAAAAGGGGGCTTCCCCCTCATTGCTAAATGCCCCAAGAGCCACCACCTTTAAAACCCCCAAAGATAGGATGCAACATCATCGGAAAAAAGGTCTGAGTTTCTTGATATTGCCATTTTTGCCTCCAACTAAATTTGGCTAGTAGCTCGCCCTTTATCCAGCCCATGAGGTTTAAAAAAGGTTGCTGCAAGGACACACCCTTCCCTTCCCCCGTTTTAACAGGGAAGAAGTTTTACGGGCCCCTAAAAAACCACCCCTTTAACATTTTCAATCCCGGGTATATGGGCCCTTGCTAAAAGGGCCCCAATGATCTGTTTTGGGAAATTTCCCCCGGGAGTTTCAGGTCCCCCTATGTTTCCCGATCCCACCGAGTCAAACGCCTTTTTTGAGGGCGTTGGGACGCAAGCAACCCACGCCCAAAAATCACAACGGTTTTTCCAAAAATACTCAAAGCACAAAATGTCAGTCTTTGGGGATTTCCCAAGGAGTGAACCCGGGAATGCTCTGGTTTTTTGGTCCCTTAGTGGGTGTTCGTGGTCCTTTCCCGAAAAAAAATGTGGGCAAAAAACTTTGCCGGGATGCTGAGCAGTTTTAATCCCAACAGTAGTTGCTACAGTCTCAACGATCCCCTTTCCCTTTCAGAGAGGAAGGACCATGCCCCTCAACGGGTTCAGGGGGAAATTTGGTTTAACCAAAATGCCAGAGGCGGGTAAAGGGGCCCGTATGCAACCCCTGAGCCATAGGTTCACTCCCAGTTTTAAAAAAAGTTCAGCAGGGAAAAATCACATACCCACGGCTTTCCCACCCCTTCACTTAGAAACGCCATCCAAATTTTCCATTGGGGTTTAAGAGGTTCCTCAGGTGGGGGGTCGGGCACAGGTATTGAGATAACGTTTGGCATCCAAGCTAAACTTTTGGAGGGTCTACATGGTACAATGCCTCAAAATAATCAGCTCAAGTTCCCCAAAACCCCAACTTTGATCTGAGAGAACTGTCCATCCACTGAGTGGACTGCATTCATCTGGGGGGGAAGGTTTTAAAAAGTTTAGCTTTTCGGGGCTTGGTAGGCAGGGCGAAGGTCATTTACCAAGAAAAAAAACCTTCAACCTCCCAGCAAGTTTCCCCGGATGAACTTTTCCTTGTCCCGTTTCACCCAGTGCCCGCCCCCTACTCACCAAAGAGCGATGTAAGACCGGGTTTTGCTACCGCCAAGCCAGGACGGGATATAGATTTCTCCCTTTGGGCCCTTTGAGCTTACCCCAATGGACCCCGGGGCTGTTTCAAAGTGTTTCACATTGAAAAAACCCCAAAAAGAGCAACTGGGTCCATCAGGTTGTCAATTTCCTTGCCCCCTTTCTCAGGTCCGAGCCCTATTTACCAAAAAAGCGAGCAAGACCGGTTCCCCCCATTCGGGCCAAGCCAGGGGAAAAAACTTCAGTGGCCCCCAAGTTTCCAGGGATATAGATTTCTCCCTTTCCCTTGAGCTTACCCCAAAGGGAAACCCTGGGTCTTTAGTTTTTCACCTTGAAGAACTCCCAAGAGCAAATTTTGGGTCCATGGGTTTGTCAAGTTCTGGGAAATCGGGTCAGAGATTGTAATGGTAAAACCCACGGTCCCCACTCCCCCCTTGTCCAAGGGGAGGAGTGTTGCCACTGGGGGACGGGGAGTTTTGAAGTGGCCCCTTAAAAGGTTAACCACAACCACCCCAATGATCAGTGCCACAGCCCTTTGGGACATTTTGGAAAAAATTTTACATTCCGGAGGTCCTCCATCGCTTTCTAAAAAAGAATGTGGTCGATCCCCTTGGCCACCTGTCCCTTTGTATCGTTTATACCATTTCCCGCGATTCGGATTGGAGCACTAGAAACCAGGAGCCAGAGTCCTCATTCTCGGGGTGGAAAGTCCCGGAGAAGGGGGACCGATCGTCCCGCGCCGGGTCTTTCACCTCTGAGAGGGCACCCCACCTCCCCTTCCCAATTGCCCCAAAACCCCCTCGATAAAAAGAGGAAAACCGCCCCTCGCCGAAAGCACTGGATGTTCCAAGTACATACCCAAGAGGGCTCCCCCTTTGAGGTTAAGTGGGCGGTCATTCCAGGGCACGCCACTTCTGGCCGCTCCCGCCGACACTGCCCCAAATAAAAGGGGTCGGCGGGCTTGGGCCCCCCCGTCCGAATGTAGGGTTCCCAAGGTTTTGCCCCACAAGTTCATGGCGGGTTTTTGTGCCTGCCGGGCGCAGGGGGGGAAACGAGTAACTCCTTTCCCCATCCCCCGCCCTAAATTTTTCCCCCCTCCCAAGGGAAACCTACACTTGTCTTGCTTGCTGAGTGAGGGGCCCCGGCACCCCCCCCCTAGCATACCATTTTTTTGTCCCAGTTGCCAGGTTTTTAAAATGGGGGGAGGAGGACGGGGAAAAGGTAAACCCCCCCCGGGGCCCCCAAAATTACCCCAGGGGGGCTAGGGGGAAAGGATTTGGAAGGGAAACCCCGGACGGTCCACAGGGGCCGGTGGGCTATAGCCCCCAATCCCTGGGGCCCTCCTGTTGCCCCCAGATCCCCCAGTTTAGCCGGGGAAATTGAAAAGGTCCCCAAATTACCCAGGGGGGCCCAACGAGGGGGGAAATGCAGAGGTCTCGATGAAAGAGAGGCTGTGACCTGGCAGGAGAAAACTTAGAAAAAGCTGCCCCCTTTTTTTCCCACTGGGTAGCCAGTGGTGAAAGTGCAACCCGAGAAGACATAAAGCACTTAACACTATCTAGGCTACCCCCACCATCGCTTCAAAAACCCCTTTTCCCACATGAAGCACCCCCCCCTATAAAATATAATATAAAGGAATAATTCTTTTTTAATATATGCCTATAAGATATATAATTATATAATATATATATATATTAATATAATATATATATATAATTCATATATGGGGTAAAATAATATATTAAATATGGGTATATATATATTTTCAATATGGGGATAATATATTCATAATGGTATATTATATAAAATTCAAATAAAAGGTATATATAAAATTTTATAAAATTTTATAATATAGTATATATATATATAGTATGTATTTCACATACACAAAACAAACACATCCCATTGTAAAAAAACCTTTGAGGCCTTCACCATTTGTTGTGAGGGTTTGGGCAGTGACGTGGTTAAACGGCTGGGGACTCTTTTTTAAGGAAGATTTCCCCCACAGTAAAAGGGAGCACAAGACAAGCCCCTGGATAAGCCCCTGAGCAGGGGGTTGCGTGCCCCGGCCCAACCCAAACCGGGGGGGTTTTAATTCAATATCTATTACACACACACCACACAAAATTTTATATATTTTACAGGTTATAGCATTTTTCATATTTTATATAAAATTATTATATATATATAAAATATATATATTAATATATATAAAAGTATATATATATAAAATATATTTTATTTTATATTTTATAATATGTATAATATATATATATTTTATACCCCCCCTTTATTATATATATGTTTTATATTATAAAATATATTATATAAAATGTATATTTTATATATAAAATATAATATTTTATATATTTATATATATTTTATATATTATAAAATAATATGTAAAATATATGGAAGAAAACCCCACAATACAAAAACAAGTTTTTTTTGAAAGTGGACTACATTTTTCGAAACCCACCTGGTTTTCCATAATGGGTTAAAAAAGGAAAAGGGGAGGAGGGGGGGAGTATAAGAAAAAGGGGAGAGGAAACCCCGGTAACACGGGGCAGGGGAGGACGGGACGAAAGGAAGCGGGGAAGATCACATAGGCGGAGGACGGGGCGGACTTGCGCCGATGGCCGGCATACGGGAGAAGGCGGAGGGTACGGGAGTATCACCCCGGGGACCATGAGAGCTTGGATGTTGATCCCTGTTCACCCAAGGGCCCCCTTGATGACTTTTTCTTGATTCCCTTTCCATATACGGGGAAACCTATGGGATAGGGGGTATGTACATACAATTCTTCTCTTCCACCCCCCCATGTTAAGAGAAGGGTGTTTTCCACCCGCTGGTCCTTTTCACCCCCCGCATCTGTGACCCCCAGTACCCGGATGGAAAGTCGTCTTCCTTCGTCGTCGTTCCCCCAAAATGGGGGACCCCGGGCATGTTCTCGACGCCGGTTATCCATGGCCGGCGTACCTTCTACCACAACCCCCTCCTCCTAAAAAACTCCTCACCTTCCCTTTCTCCCCTGCCCACACTGAGATTACTCCCTCCCCCGTCCTCTTCACCCTCTCAACTGCAGGGTGATCTTTCGCCCGGTGAAACCTCTCCCTCGCAACCTGGTCCCTTACCCCCTCCTTTTTATTTTCCCAAGGTGGGCACCCATGCGGGTTTCCCTTTTTTCCTGGACTAGCAGTACTTTGGCCCAAACAGGTGCTATCTTTCCAAAAAAAAATTGTCTGTCTCAAAAATAAGTTTCATTATCCAGGGGACACAACATAAAGCCTTTTTTTGCCATCATTGTGACCCCCTGGCCACCCCGATGGAAAAAGGGTTTGCGGCGCCAAAAATTGTTTCCCTTTCCCCTTATGTCCACCCGCAGCTGGGGGAATTTCCCTAAAAAAGCGCTGGGCCCAATTCAATTTGAAAAAGGTCTTTTCCTTTTGATAGTTCCCTTTCTTCCCAAACCCCCGCCCTTTAAACCCGGGGATGCCCGGCCCCCCGGGGCATAGTTCTCCGATCGTCCGACCCGATTTGGACCTCCCCCTGCTTCCCCTTCGTTTTGTCCCCACCCCCGACCGTGTTTCCCGGGGTTTGCCTTCCTCATTTTTTATAAACCCCCCCCCTCCCTTTCCCCTTTAGAACCCGGGATGGAATCCCGGTGGATTTTGAAAAATGGACTCTCCCCTTTTAATAAATTATTTTTATATTTTTGGGGTTTTTTTTCCCAAAGTATCAACAGGAAGAGGGTTTTTTCCAAACACACACACAGACACAACCCCTATAATTAAAATATATATATATAATAGATAAAATTTTTAAAATTTTATATATAATATATTTTGGATATATGTATATATATAATAAATATATATAAATATATTATATTATATTAAAATATAATATATATAATTATACATAAAACCCCCACAAAAAACACACCCCAAAAACCACAACCCCCCACACACATATATTTATATAATAAAATATATAATAATATATAATATATATATATATAATACAACAATTTTAGGGAATCATTATTATTGCAATTATTTCAAGGGATAAAAATATATTTTTGAACTTTACTAATACAAACAAAATAATAATAGTAATAACAAAAAACAATAATAAAAGTTTTATAATAATAATTTTAAACCTTATTTTTAAATTTAAAACGTTATTTCTGTTTAAATTTTTAAGTTTAAAATTATTTTTGCAATTATTACCCGTAAAAAAAAAAAATGATTTAATTTAAAAAACAAAAATATTAATAAAAATATTATAGCGATTATTTTTAATATTATTTTTATTTACTTATTTTTATTAATTATTAAGTTTTATTCAGTTTTAATATATTTTTTGGCAAAATTTCTAATAATTAAATAATAATAAAAAATAATATTTATTTAAAAAATAATAATAATAAAAATAAAAAATAATAAAAATAATAATAATAATAATAATAATAATAATAATGATAATAGTAAAGATATTAATAACCCCTCAAAGGTTTTCAAAATTTTTTTTTATTCTCCCCTTTTTTCATCATTTTTTGGCATGATTAATACAGTTCTTATTTATTATTACCCTAAAAAATTGGGCCCAAAAACATCAAATGAATCGTAAAAAGTTATTTTTGGGGGTCTCCCCTCAAAAGGTTATATTTTGCTAGATTTTGACACTTTTTAAATTCTGAGATTTTTTTTTTTTTAACTTTTTTATTATATAGGACCAATTCCTGTTATTACATCATCATTTTCATGATTATCATCATTATTACCGGGTTTTCATCATCATTTTCATCATATCCCCATTATTGCAATTTTTTATCATTTATTATTGCAAAAAAAATTTTTTCCTTATTATTTCAAAATTTTGCAAATTTTTTGATATATATTTCTGCAATTTACTAATAACAACAACAATAATAATAGTAATAATAATAATAATAATAATAATTTAAAATAATTTAAAAATAATAATAATAAAATTTAATAATAATAATAATAAGGGTTTTAAATAAAAAAATAATAACGATTTTTTTAATTTAATTTTTTATAAACATTATTTTAATTTTCGATTACGTAATTTTACTGTTAAATAAATATTTTTTGCCCAAATTTACAACCCGGGAAAAAAAATAATAAGATTAAAAAATAACAAAATAATATTTAAAAAACAATATTTTAGCGATTTTTATTTTTATTATTAAATTTTTTTTATCCTATTTTACAGTTATCTATATTTTTTTGGGAATAAAATAATAAATTTAATATAATAATAATAATAATAAAATAACAATAATAAAAAAAAATAATAATAAAAAAATAATTAAAAATAATAATAATAATAATAATAATAATTAAAAAATGAAATAAGAGATAATAATAATAAAAAATTAGTAATAATAATAATGATGATAGTAGTGTCATCAAAGTTATCAAAATTTCTTTATTCTCACTTTTATCAAAATTTTCGGCAAGATAATTTCAGTTCTGGTAATTATTAACATTTCCCCAATAATTTCCAAAATCATGAAATTAATCGAAAAAAAAAGTAATTTGGAGTACTCTCAAAAAAGGGTTATTTAGTAGATTTTGGGCATTTTTTGGGTTCGGGGATTTTTTTTTTTACCTTTTTTTTTTAATTTTAACACAATTCCTGTATTTATCATTAAATTTTCATGATTTTCATCATTATTTTCCGTAACACCCCCCCTTATTATCATCATTTTTATCATTATTAAAAAATTATTATTAAACATTATTGCAATTATTACATCATTTCAAAATTTTTGCAGTTTTTTAAAATATATTTTGCAACTATATAACCCAAAAACAACAATAATTTGTAATAACAAAATAAAAAAAATAATAATTAATTTTTATAATCATTTTTTATTAATATCGTTTATTTCTGTAATTATTTCTGTTATAATAATTTTTTTTGCAATTATACGACCCCGTAAAAAAAAATAATGTTTATAAAAAATAACAAAACAATATTAATAAAAAAATTATAGCGATTATTTTTATTGTTATTTTAATATTTTTATTTTAATTATTGTTTTTGGGAAAATACTAATAAAATTAAAATAATAAAAAATTTAAAAACAAAAATAAAAATAAATAATTTAATTTAAAATAATAATAATAATAGGGAATATGCTAAAAAATAATAAAAATTTAAAAATTTAAAAATTAATTTAAAAATAAAATAGTAATGATATTAATAATCATTTAAAGGTTTTGGGAAAAATTTTTTATTCTCACTTTTTCATCATTAAATTTTTGATTAAATTTAGGTTTTGGTTTAAATTTTTATCATTATTACCCTAATAATTGCCAAAAACATCAAATGAAACGAAAAAAACGTCATTTTCGAAATCACTCCCAAAAAGGGGAAAATTTCGGGGAAAATTTTGCCCCTTTTCGACTTCGGGAATTTTTTTCATTTGGGAAATTTTTTTATTATATATGGACAAAAATTCCCCTTTATTATGAATAAAAAATCATTTTTAAAAAGTTTTTATTGTTTCATTATTTTTTATTACCCATTTTATTGTTGGGTTTTTATTAGTATAGTTGCAGAAAAATATAATTTTAAATGCAATAATTTCAATAATAAAAAAATTGCCCAATTTAAAGATGATAATAATTGCAATAATGAGAAAAAAGATGGGTGATAAGATGATGTAACGGTAATAATGATGATAAACAGGGTAAAAATGATGATAAAAACCCGGAATTGTTTCTATATATAATAAAAATAAAAGGTAAAAGAAATTTTGAGAGTAAACTCCAAAATGACTTTTTCGAAATTTGATGATTTTTTGGGAATTATTAGGGGAATGATAAAAAATTTCCAGAAACCCGTTTTATCATGATAATAATGATGATAAAAATTAGAAAAAAAAAAGAATTTTGGGTAAACATTTTATGATTATTTAAAACAACTATATCATTTTTATTATTATTTTTATTTATTTTTATTAATTTTTATTATTTTTGTTATTATTAAATTTTTTTATATATTCCTTTCCAAAAAAAAATGTTCATAACTGTAAAATTTAACCCAAAAATAAAAATAATTTAAATATAATAAAATTTAAAACTAATCGCTTTAAATTTTTATTAATATTTTTATTTTTATTATTATTTTTTTTATTATTTTTTCTGGTAGTATAATTGCAAAAAAAATTATCATAAAAAGTAATAATTTAAATGATAACGATATTTAATTTAAAATTTAAAGTATAAATAAAATTTTTCAAAAAGTTATTATTTTTATTATTTTTGTTATTTCTAATTTTTATATTTGTTTTTTATTGTATAGTTGCAGAGATATTTTTGTTTTAACTGCAATAATTGGCAATAATAATGATATAAATAGCAATAATGATGATAATAAAATTTCCCAAAAATGATGAAATAATTGCAATAAGATGAAAAATGATGGTGATAAGATGGGTAAGGTTTAAAAATGATGATAATCATTTTTTTAAAAATGATGATAATAAGAGGAATTGGTACATATATAAGAAAAAAATAAAATAAAAAAAAATACCCCGAAGTCAAAAAAGCGGCCAAAAAATTGTTTTAATATAGGGCCTTTTAGAGAAAACTTTAAAATGACGGGGTTTTTTGATTAATTTTTTGGTTTTGGCAAATTTTTAGGGTAATAATGATTTAAAAATTACCAAAAACTATATAAAAACGACAAAAAAGGGTAATAAAAGTGAAATAAAAGAGATTTTTATAACCTTTGATGATTTTTATCATTATTTTTATAATTATTATTATTAATTATTTTTAGATTATTTTTATTTTTTATTATTATTATTATTTTTATTTTTATTATTTTTTTATATTATTATTTTTTTATTTTTATTATTATCATTATTATTTTTATTATTTAATTTATTATTATTATTTTTTATATTAATTTTTATTTTTTTTTATTTTTATTATTTTTATTTTTACTTCAATTATTTTTATTCTTCCTAAAAAAAAAAAGTATAATAACTGTAATAAAAAACAATAATAAAATAATAATAAATAAGTAAAGAAATCGCTATAATATTGTTTTTAAATTATTTATTGCTATAATTTTCATTATTGTTATTTTTTCTGGTAGGATTTAATTTCAAAAAATTTTTTATCATAAAAAGTAATAAATTTCATTTTAAAATGTTATTAAATATGTTGCCCGATATATATAATAAAATGGAATTTGGGTGCAATTTAAAAAAGATAATAATTTTAAAAAATGATGATAATAATTTTCAAAATGATAATAATTTCAATAATTTTATGAAATGATAATGATAATGAAGATAATGATGATGACGGTAATAATAGATGTAATCATGATAATAATGATGATAATAACAAGAAGTGTGTCCATATAATAAAAAAGGTAAAGAAAAAAAATCCCAGAAGTCGAAAAAAGGTTAAATCTACCGAAATATAGCCTTTGAGAGTAGACTCAAAAATGATGTTTTTTGATTCATTTCATGACTTTGGCAATTATTAGGGTAATAATGAAAATAATTACTAGAACTGTATTAATCATGACAATAATGATGATAAAAATGAGAATAAAGAGTTTTTGATAACATTTGATGATTATTAATATCATATATTATATTATTATTATTATTATTATTATCATTATTATTACTTTAATTATTAGTATTATTGCCAAAAACATATAGCTGTAATAATGACAATAATAATAATAATAAGTAAGTATAATAATAATAATACTAATCGCTATAATATTGTTATTAATATTATTATTGTTATTATTATTGTTATTATTATCATTTTATTATTTTTACTGGTAGAATAATTGCAAAAAATAATTATTATAACAGTAATAATTACAGTAATAAAATCGTTATTATTGTTATTATTATTGTTATTACTATTATTACTGTTGCTGTTATTAGTATAGTTGCTGAAATATATGTTATAACTGCAGTAATTGCAATAATAATGATAATAATTACAATAATGATGATAGAAATTGCAATAATGATGATAATGATGATACCGATGATGATAACGGTAATAATGATGATAATCATGATAATAATGATGATAATAACAGGAATTGTGTCCATATATAATAAAAAGGAAAAAAATGCCAGAAGTCGAAAAAGTGGCAAAATCTACCGAAATATAGCCTTATGAGAATAGACTCCAAAATGAGTTTTTTTGATTCATTTGATGATTTTGGCAATTACTAGGGTAATAATGATAATAATTACCAGAACTGTATTAATCATGAACATAATAATGATAAAAGTGAGAATAAAGAGAATTTTGATAACATTTGATGATTGTTAATATCATTACTATTATTATTATTATTATTATTATTATTATTACTTTAATTATTAGTATTATTGCAAAAAAATATACTATAACTGTAATAATAACAATAATAATAATAATAATAAGTATAATACTAATTATAATTATCGCTATAATATTGTTATTGATATTATTATTGTTATTATTATCATTATTATTATTTTTACAGGTAGTTTAATTGGAAAAATAATTATTATAACTAATAATTACAGTAATAACGATATTAATTAAAATAATGATGTAAATAATTATTATAAAATCGTTATTATTGTTATTATTATTGTTGTTACTATTATTATTGTTGTTGTTATTAGTATAGTTGCAGAAATATATATTATAACTGCAATAATTGCAATAATAATTATAATAATTGCAATAATAATGATAATGATTGCAATAATGATGATAATAATTGCAATAATGATGATAATGATGATGATAACGGTAATAATGATGATAATCATGATAATAATGATGATAATAACAGGAATTGTGTCCTTATATAATAAAAAAGGTAAAAGAAAAAAAATCCCAGAAGTCGAAAAAGCGGCAAAATCCAGCGAAATATAGCCTTTTGAGAGTATTATTATTATTATTATCGTTTTTTTATCGTTATTATTGACTTTCATCATTATTGTTACCTTTTATTTGATTATTTGTGTAGTAGAAATAATAGTGGTAGTTGTCATAATAGAAGCTCTGGTATCATAATGATATAATGGTGGTATTAATTATAATAATGACAATAGAAATAATAATTGAAAAATAAATAAATAAATAAATAGTAATAATAATTATATACGACTTTCTCCTTTATAGTGTCTAAATGCACGTTTTTTACGTCTTCTGCCTTCAAAGAAAATCGCAACCTTTGCATTTCATGTCTTTCTTTTAATTGGTTTTGGAAAAAATAAAGATATCTACTTCTGAATCAACCCAGCAAAATGTTTCGTTTGCAGGAATATGTAAATAAATGTGTTATTAGTTTCTGTATATGAACACTGCAATTATTTTATTCTATTGTTATTTTTCCTCGTCTTTGTTTCTGTGATGAATTCTTGAAAACCATTTAATTTACTTTTTTTCTTTATATCTTTGGCATATCTGCTAATTGAAGCGTTCAAAATGAATAAACTCCAAGTATCTGATAGTACCAGGGAAAAAAGTGATTTGGCAACAAATAACATTAAAATTGAAGAAAAAACCTATTCCCTTAATCCAGACACTTTTGATAAAAAGAGGGGGAATTTATAAACAATAATAAAAAAAAAAATTATTGTGTATTTTTATTGTAAACTCCAATACAGTTGAAGATTGCAGACTGGATATTTATACTGCGCGTATTCCACTTTATCCTTGAAACCTTTATGGATATGCCACTTTCCAAACAAGGGGGAATATCGTGTAGCATATGGCAGCTCTCTTTATCCAACTCTTACCTCCTTTATAAGAATTTTCCGTTCATATTTTTGTTTACAATATCATTAAAATCTGGTTGATCAAATATTAGTCATTATTCTTTTTGCCTATGTCCTTCCAACCTAGAAGACTTTCAAAAAATGAGACAGATTGGTTCACAGAATATATGCGACTGACTCAAGTAAACATCATGGAGTGAAACTGATTTGCACGTTGTATATTTTTCAGGTATATAACAAATACATATAATGCTTAGCTCGTGGGAAGCAGGGGCAATAGCCATTTTTTGAAGCCATGGACGAAGTATCAGTAAAGATGTTGCACAGTTACTTCATTCCCCTTTGGTAAGCGTTGTTCCTTGGCTGTCACAAAGATTTTAACTGAATTTGAAAGTTTTGTGTACTCATTTCAAATGACTGGCTATATAATTTGCCCTAATACGAGTATACAGACACGCGCGCGCGCTCAAAATGATATTAACTAGAATACTTTTTAATTTCATGGCACAGCATTTCAAATTTTACAGCAAAATATGATGTATGGGATTAATTCTAAATATATTGATACATTTCTGATTATCATTATTGCAACCATTATCATTTTTATTATTATTATCATCATTGTTACTACTACTGTTATCAATATACAATCAACCATCAAATTCAGGGTCAGGGAAAGGCCTAAATCCTTTCTAGAAAGTTTTCTGGTACACTTACATCTACAATGAGTTCTGTATCACCTTCATCAGCAGCAAAGAGAAAAAGGTAAGCAGAAGAATCAGAGTCAAAGACAAGAGAGATTTTGCGCAACAGCGGCTAAAAAGACTAGTATACTTATTCATATATATATATATATATATATATATATATATATATATATATATATATATATATATACTTTTTTTTTTTTTTTTTTTTTTTTTTTTTTTGAGAATTTGCACCTCAGAAGACCAAAAGCTCTCTGAATGTTCATGGTTGAAAGAATATAGCTGCATGCTTGGTAATTCTTTATGGTTTATATAGTACTCCTTGTAGATTGGTATAGGTATGTGTGCCCCATCTAAAGCACCAACTACTTCTTCAAATTCTCCTACGTATTTCCTCGGCCTTCCAGAAACACCCCATGGCATTTCGCGGCAACATGATAACACCGAAAATAATACGAAATGCTGCGATAAAGTAATGCTAATTGACAACTCTGCCCTTACAGCTGCATTCCTGCGTTGCCTGGAACGGCCAGACAAGTTAATGTCTTCCTTCCCTGCTGGTTTCCTTACATAAGGAATGCCATTAATTTTTCTTCCCTGTACCCTCTTTCACGGTTGTTTCTTTTCTCTTTTATTGTATTCCGATGTTTTTCAGTTACAGAGATTAGACTTCATTTTCTCCTCTTCCCTTCCCTATGTCCTTTTACGCGGCTGGGATAAGCGGTTTCTCCCCCCTCCCCGGTCAGCGGCAGAGGTGGGGATGAACGGTGTTTTTTGCTTTCAATTCCTTCCTCTCTTCTAGCCCACTCTATTACAGATTTGATGGCATGAGCAAGAACATCGAGTTTGCCCTCCCTCTTCCTCGCCCGTGCTCAGTTTGGAGGCGTTTGGTTTTAGTTCAGGAGTGAAGGGTACTTATTACTGTGAACACCAAGGGCTTCAACCTTTTCAGCGTTGACGACTTATTCTTCAGGTTGGACGGGACATTTTACGAACTGTCCGAGTCTGAGCTCTCGCGACTTTAGCAGGGATACATCGCGTCCACTACAACTCCCTTTGCCCACCGAGCTGCCAGCACAGCTGAGCGAGAGGCCCCAACAGGTGGCGGGCCAGGCGAAGGCCTCCTTAGCCAAACTTCCGGGTTGTCGGGCGTGTGCCCACCTTGACGTCAGGGGAAGGTGCTGACTGTGTTGGGCGCTCAGGTCGAGGGCAATTCGAGGAACTGTCAACAGACTAGAAGTTCAGAGCACAAAAATCTTATCTGAAAGGAGAGAGGATTAGTATATCCATCCTTTACAAGAGATAGCAGGCAAGTACATG
>NW_023642622.1:10000-19460 GCF_015228065.2 Penaeus monodon | reverse complement strand
GACTGCAAAAAGAATAATGACTAATATTTGATCAACCAGATTTTAATGATATTGTAAACAAAAATATGAACGGAAAATTCTTATAAAGGAGGTAAGAGTTGGATAAAGAGAGCTGCCATATGCTACACGATATTCCCCCTTGTTTGGAAAGTGGCATATCCATAAAGGTTTCAAGGATAAAGTGGAATACGCGCAGTATAAATATCCAGTCTGCAATCTTCAACTGTATTGGATTTTACAATAAAAATACACAATTAAAAATTATAATTATTGTTTTTAAGTTCCCCCTCTTTTTATCGAAAGTGTCTGGATTAAGGGAATAGTCTTTTTTCTTCAATTTTAATGTTATTTGTTGCCAAATCACTTTTTTCCCTGGTACTATCAGATACTTGGAGTTTATTCATTTTGAACGCTTCAATTAGCAGATATGCCAAAGATATAAAGAAAAAAAGTAAATTAAATGGTTTTCAACAATTCATCACAGAAACAAAGACGAGCAAAAATAGAATAAAATAATTGCAGTGTTCATATACAGATACTAATAACACATTTATTTACATATTCCTGCAAACGAAACATTTTGCTGGGTTGACTCAGAAGTAGATGTCTTTATTTTTTCCAAAACCAATTAAAAGAAACACATGAAATGCAAAGGTTGCGATTTTCTTTGAAGGCAGAAGACGTAAAAAAAATGAATTTAGACACTAGATAAGAGAAATTATTATTACTATTTATTTATTTATTTATTTTTCAATTATTATTTCTATTGTCATTATTATAATTAATACCACCATTATATCATTATGATGCCAGAACTGCTATTATGACAACTATTATTTCTACTACACAAATAATCAAATAAAAGGTAATAATAATGATGACAGTCAATAATAACGATAAAAAACGATAATAATAATAATAATAATAATAATAATAATAACAACAACAACAAAAACTCCATTATCATACGAGTATTTCATAAATAGACGAATGCTAATAACGGCAGTGGGAAATACAGTGGAACCAAGGAAGAAAGAAATGTATTTAGGAATGAATAACCTCTAGGTTTTACTACTTCCCTGTAATAAGGAAATTGGAAATAGAGCAACAGAAAAACATAGGAATGGGTGATAAATATATTTTGTAGACTTCTTTTTTTTCTATAGTTTACTAGATTTTGCCGCTTTTTCGACTTCTAGGATTTTTTTTATTTTAACTTTTTTATTATATATAGACATAATTCCTGTTATTATCATCATTATTATCATCATTATCATCATTATTACTGTTATCATCATCATTATCATCATTATCAAAATTCTTGCAATTATCATCATTATTATTGCAATTATTGCAGTTATAATATATATTTCTGCAACTATACTAATAACAACAACAACAATAATAGTAATAACAATAATAATAACAATAATAACGATTTTATAATAATTATTTATATCATTATATTAATTAATATCGTTATTACTGTAATTATAACTGTTATAATAATTATTTTTGGAATTATACTACCAGTAAAAATAATGATAATGATAATAATAATAATAATATTAATAACAATATTATAGTATTAGTATTATTATACTTATTATTATTATTATTATTATTATTATTATTATTATTACAGTTATAATATATTTTTTGGCAATAATACTAATAATTAAAATAATAATAATAATAATAATAATAATAATAATAATAATAATAATAGTAATAATAATAATAATAATAATAATAATAATGATAATAATAATGATAATAATAGTAATGATATTAATAATCATCAAATGTTATCAAAATTCTCTTTATTCTCACTTTTATCATCATTATTATCATGATTAATACAGTTCTAGTAAATATTATCATTATTATCCTAATCATTGACAAAATCATCAAATGAATCGAAAAAATCTCATTTTGGAGTGTACTCTTAAAGGCTATATTTCGCTAGATTTTGCCGCTTTTTTCGAATTCTGGGATTTTTTTCTTTTACCTTTTTTTAATTATATATGGACACAATTCCTGTTATTTTCACCATTATTATCATAATTAACGTCATTATTACCGTTATCATCATCACTATCGTCATTATCATCATCATTATCATCATTATTGCAATTATTATCATTATTATTGCATTTATTGCAGTTATATATATTTCTGCAACTATACTAATAACAACAACAAAAATAATAGTAATAACAATAATAATAACAATAATAGCGATTTTATAATAATTATTTGTATTATATCTTAATTAATATCGTTATTACTGTAATTATTACTGTTATAATAATTATTTTTGCAATTATACTACCAGTAAAATAATAATAATAATAATAATAATAACAATAATAATATAATAACAATATTATAGCGATTAGTATATTATTTATACTTATATTATTATTATTATTATTATTATTATTATTATTGTTATTAATACAGTTATAATATATTTTTTTGGCAATAATACTGGTAATTAAAGTAATAATAATAATAATAATAATAATAATAATAATAATAATAATAATAATAATAATAATAATAATAATAATAATAATAATAATAATGATAATAGTAATAATATTAATAATATCAAATGTTATGAAAATTCTCTTTATTCTCACTTTTATCATCATTATTGTCATGATTAATACAGTTCTGGTAATTATTATCATTATTACCCTAATAATTGCCAAAATCATCAAATGAATCGAAAAACCTTCATTTCTGAGTCTACTCTCAAAAGGCTATATTTCGCTAGATTTTGCCGCTTTTTCGACTTCTGATTATTTTTTTCTTTTACCTTTATTATTATATATGGACACAATTCCTGTTATTATCATCATTATTATCATGATTATCATCATTATTACCGTTATCATCATTGTATATTGAATTGTGTCAATATATATTAAAAAGGGTAAAAGAAAAAAAATCCCAAAAGTCGAAAAAGCGGCTAAATCTAGTGAAATATAGCCTTTTGAGCGTAGACCAGAATTCTATTAATCATGACAATAATGATGATAAAAGTGAGAATAAAGAGAATTTTGATAACATTTGATGATTATTAATGTTATTATTATTATCATTATTATTGTTATTATTTTATTATTATTATTATTATTATTATTATTATTATTATTATTATTATTATTATCATTATTATTATTACTTTAATTATTAGTATTATTGCCAAATATATATATTATAACTGTAATAATAACAATAATAATAATAATAAGTATAATACTAATAATACTAATCGTTATAATATTGTTATCAATATTATTAGTTATTATTATCATTATTATTATTTTTACTTGTAGTATAATAACAAAAATGTTTATTATAACAGTAATAATTACAGTAATAACGATATTAATTAGAATACTGATATAAATAATTATAAAAACGTTATTATTGTTATTATTGTTGTTATTACTATTATTATTATATTTGTTATTAGTAAAGTTGTAAAAATATATATTATAACTGCAATAATTGCAATAATAATGATAATAATTGCAATAATAATGATAATAATTGCAATAATGATGATAATGATGATGATAATGATGATAATCATGACAACAATGATGGTAATAACAGGAATTGTGTCCATATATAATAAAAATGGTAAAAGAAAAAAAAATCCCAAAATTCGAAAAAGCGGCAAAATCTAGCGAAATATAGCCTTTTGTGAATATACTCCAAAATGATTTTTTCCCATTCATTTGATGATTTTGGCAATAATTAGGGTAATAATGATAATAATTATCAGAATTCTATTAACCATAACAATAATGATGATAAAAGTGAGAATAAAGAGAATTTGGATAACATTTGATGATTATTACTATTATTCCTATTACCATTATTATTATTGTTATTATTATTATTATTATTATTATTATTATTATTATTATTATTATAATTATTACTTTAATTATTAGTATTATTGCGAAAAAAATATATAACTGTAATAATAATAATAATAATAATAATAGTAATAATAATATGTATAATAATAATAATACTAATCGTTATAATATTGTTATTAATGTTATTATTGTTATTATCATTATTACTATTTTTACTGGTCGTATAAATGCAAAAATAATTATTATAGCAGTAATAATTACAGTAATAACGATATTAATTAGAATAATGATGTAAATAATTATTATAAAAACGTTATTATTGTTATTATTGTTGTTATTACTCTTATTATTGTAGTTGTTATTAGTATAGTTGTAAAAATATATATTATAACTGCAATAATTGTAATAATAATGATAATAATTGCAATAATGATGATAATGATGATGATAATGATGATAATGATGATGATAACCACAATAATGATGATAATCATGATAATAATGATGATAATCACAGGAGTTGTGTCCATATGTAATAAAAAAGGTAAAAGAAAAAAATCCCAAAAGTCGAAAAGCGGCAAAATCTAGCAAAATATAACCTTTTGAGAGTATATTCCGAAATGACGTTTTTTCCTTTCATTTGATTATTTTGGATATAATTAGAGTAATAATGATAATAATTACCAGAATTCTATTAATCATGACAATAATGATGATAAAAGTGAGAATAAAGAGAATTTGGATAACATTTGATGATTATTAATATTATTACTATTATCATTATCATTATTATTATTATTATTATTATTATTATTATTATTATTATTATTATTATTATTATTATTATTATTATTATTACTTTAACTATTGGTATTATTGCCAAAAAATATATATAACTGTAATAATAACAATAATAATAATAATAAGTATAATAATAATGATAATAATCGTTATATTATTGTTATTAATATTATTATTATTATTATTATTATTATTATTATTATTATTATTATTATTATTATTTTTACTGGTAGTATAATTGCAAAAATTAATATTATATCAATAATGATTACAGTAATAACAATATTAATTTGAATAATAATATAAATAATTATTACAAAACGTTATTATCGTTGTTATTACTATTATTATTGTAGTTGTTATTAGATTAGTTGTAAAAATATATATTATAATTGCAATAATTCCTATAATAATGATAACAATTGCAATAATGATGATAATAATTGCTTTAATGATGATAATGATGATGATAACGACAATAATGATGATAATCATGATAAGAAAGATGAAAATAACAGGAATTGTGTCCATATATAATAAAAAAGGTAAAAGAGAAAAAATCCCAAAAGTCAAAAAAGCAGCAAATTCTAGCGAAATATAGTCTTTTGTGAGTATACTCCAAAATGGCGTTTTTTCCATTCATTTCATGATTTTGACAATAATTAGAGTAATAATGATAATTATTACCAGAATTCTATTAATCATGACAATAATGATGATTAAAGTGAGAATAAAGAGAATTTCGATAACATTTGATGATTATTAATATTATTACTAGTATCACTATCATTTTTATTATTATTATTATTATTATTATTATTATTATTATTATTATTATTATTACTTTAATTATTAGTATTATTGCCAAAAAATATACTATAACTGTAATAATAACAATAATAATAATAATAAGTATGATAATAATAATAATAATCGTTATAATATTCTTATTAATATTATTATTGTTATTATTATCATTATTATTATTTTTGCTGGTAGTATAATTGCAAAGATAATTATTATAACAGTAATAATTACAGTAATATCGATATTAATTAGAATAATGTTCTAAATAATAATTATAAAAACGTTATTATTGTTGTCATTACTATTATTATTGTAGTTGTTATTAGTATAGTTGTAAAAATATATATTATAACTGCAATAATTGCAATAATAATGATAATAATTGCAATAATGATGATAATAATTGCAAAAATGATGATAATAATTGCAAAAATGATGATAATGATGATGATAATGATGATAATGATTATGATAATGACAATACTGATGATAATTATGAAAATAAATATGATAATAACATGAATTGTGTTCATATATAATATAAAAAGTAAAAGAAAAAAATCCCAAAAGTCGAAAAAGCGGCAAAATCTAGTGAAATATAGCCTTTTGAAAGTACACTACAAAATGGCGTTTTTTCCATTTATTTGATTATTTTGGAAATAATTAGGGTAATAATAATTTATAATTACCAGAATTTTATTAATCATGACAATAATGATGATAAATGTGAGAAGAAAGAGAATTTGTATAACATTTGATGATTATTAATATTATTACTATTATCATTATTATCATTATTATTATTATTATTATTATTATTATTATTATTATTATTATTATTATTATTTCTTATTATTATTATTATCATCATTATTATTATTATTGTTATTATTATCATTATTATTATTTTTACTGGTAGTATAATTGCAAAAATAATAATTATTACTTTAATAATTACAGTAATAACGATATTAATTAGAATAATGATATAAATAATTATTATAAAAACGTTATTATCGTTGTTATTACTATTATTATTGTAGTTGTTGTTAGTTTAGTTGTAAAAATATATATTATAACTACAATAATTGCAATAATAAAGATAATAATTGCAATAATGATGATAATAATTGCAATAATGATGTTAATGAGGATGATAACAACAATAATGATGATAATCATGATAATAATCATGATAATGACAGGAAGAGTGTCCATCTTTAATAAAAAAAAAAGGTAAAAGAAAAAAAATCCCCAAAGTCGAAAAAGCGGCAAACTCTAGCGAAATATAGCCTTTTGAGAGTATACTCCAAAAAGACGTTTTTTCAATTTATTTGATGATTTTGGCAATAATTAGGGTAATAATAATAAGTACGAGAACTGTATTAATCATGACAATAATGATGATAAATGTGAGAATGAAGAGAATTTGGATAACATTTGATGATTATTAATATTAATACTATAATCTTTATTATTATTATTATTTTTATGATTATTATTATTTCTTATTATTATTATTATCATTATTATTATTATTATTATTATTATTATTTTTATTACTTTAATTATTAGTATTAGTACGAAAAAATATAATAACAATCATCATCATTATCATCATTATCATCATTATAACAATTATTATCATCATTATTGCAATTATTATCATTATTATTGCAATTATTTCAGTTATATTATATATTTTTACAACTATACTAATAACAACTACAATAATAAGAGTAATAACAACAATAATAACAATAATAACGTTTTTATAATAATTATTTATATCATTATTCTAATTAGTATCGTTATTACTATAATCATTACTGTTATAATAATTATTTTTGCAATTATACGACCAGTAAAAATAATAATAATGATAATAACAATAATAACATTAATAACAATATTATAACGATTAGTATTAATATTATTATACTTATTATTATTACTATTGTTATTATTACAGTTATGATATATTTTCTGGCATTAATACTAATAATTAAAATAATAATAATAATAATGATAATAATAATAATAATAATAATAATAATAATAATGATAATAATAATAAAGATAATAATAAGGATAATAGTAATAATATTAATAATCATCAAATGTTATCCAAATTCTCTTTATCCTCACTTTTATCATCATTATTGTCATGATTAATATTGTGGTAACTATTATCATTATTACCCTAATTATTGCCAAAATCATCAAATGAATGTAAAAAAACGTCATTTTGGAGTATACTCTGAGAAGGCTATATTTCGCTAGATTTTCCCACTTTCTCGACTTTTGGGATTTTTTTTCTTTTACCTTTTTCATTATATATGGACACAATTCCTGTTATTATCATTATTATCATGATTATCATCATTATTGTTGTTATCATCATCATTATCACCAATATCATCATCAATATCATCATTATTGCAATTATTATCATCATTATTGCAATTATTATCATCATTATATCAATAATTATCAATATTATTGTAATTATTTCACTTATAATATTTATTTTTATAAATATACTAATAACAACTACAATAATAATAGTAATAACAAATATAATGACAATAATAACGTTTTTATTAGAATTATTTATATCATTATTCTAACTGATATCGTTATTACTATAATTATTACTGGTATAATAATTATTTTTGCAATTTTACTAGCAGTAAAAATAAAAATAATGATAATAATAACAATATTAATACTAATAACAATATTTTAACTATTATTATTATTATTATTGTTATTATTAGAGTTATAATATATTTTTTGACAATAATACTAATAATTAAATTAATAATAATAATGATAATAATAATAATAATAATAATAATAATAATAATAATAATAATAATAATAATAATAATAATAATAATAATAATAATAATGATAATAGTTATAATATGATTTATAATAATCATCAAATGTTATCAAAATTCTCTTTATTCTCACTTTTGTCATCATTATTGTCCTGATTAATATAATTCTGGTAATTATTATCATTATTACCCTAATTATTCCCAAAATCATCAAATGAATGGAAAAAACTTCATTCTGGAGTATACTCTAAAAAGGCTGTATTTCGATAGATTTTGCCGCTTTTTCGACTTTTGGGATTTTTTTTTTTTCTTTTACCTTTTTATTATATATATACATAATTCCTGTTATTATCATCATTATTATCATGATTATCAGCATTATTGTCGTTATCAACATCATTATCATCATTATCATCATCATTATCATCATTATTGAAGTTATTATCATCATTATTGCAATTATTATCATTATTATTGCAGTTATAATATATATTTTTAAAAGTATGATAATAACAACTACAATAATAATAGTAAAAACAACAATAATAACAATAATTACGTTTTTATGATTATTATTTATATTATTATTCTAATTAATATCGTTATTACTTTAATTATTACTATATAATGATTATAATGATTATTTTTGCAATTATACTACGTGATAATAATAACAATGATAATAATAAAAATAATAATATTAATAACAATATTATAACGATTATTATTATTATTATTATACTTATTAATATTAATTTGTTATTATTACAGTTATACTATATTTTTTGGTAATAATACTAATAATTAAAGTAATAATGATAATGGTAATAATAATGATTATAATAATGATAATAATAATAATAATAATAATAATAATAATAATAAGGATAATAATAATGATAATAGTAATAATAGTAATAATCATCAAATGTTATCCAAATTCTCTTTATTCTCACTTTTATCATCATTATATTCATGATTAATAGAATTCTGGTGATTATTATCATTATTACCCTAAATATTGCCAAAATCATCAAATGAATGGAAAAAACGTCATTTTGGAGTATACTCTGAGAAGGCTATATTTCGGTAGATTTTGCC
>NW_023642621.1:0-9724 GCF_015228065.2 Penaeus monodon | reverse complement strand
TAAACACCCTTTAAACTTTACTGCGGTTTTAGTAAAGACGAATAAAAAAAAAAAGGAAAAAAAAAAGTTTAATACAAAAAAGAGGGCACGATATAAAAATATAGAATGGGGTCTACCCCCCATAAAATTAAAAAAAGGAAAAAAAAAAGACGAGAAAAAAAAAAACAAAAAACTGTATAGGGAAAGTTTGTTTTTTACGAAGATAAATCTTAACAAATCATATGCAGACGAGATAACTAAAAAAACCAAGTTAAATTAATCTATAGTTAAGCCTCCAAAGTACAGAATGTTTTAAATTTAAATGATCAGGTATATTATATAATTTATATATTATATATATTATATATATTATTATATTATATATATAGTGGGGACCGCTCTGGCTTCGTACCAACCCCTGCCCCTCCACCCGGGGGTAAGGGGGCGGCTGGGGGGAGGGGGGCCCTTTCCCAGTCCCCCCTCCCCCCAAAATGACCCTCTGGAACCCCCCTTATAAAGGGAAAAATCTGGGGGGGGGGTGTCCCTCCCCCCCAGAAAGAAAGGGCGGGTGGGGGCCCGGGGGAGGGAAAATGTCGGGGTCAGGATTGGAACGAGATTTTTCTTGTCCGCCTGGCCCCGGGGGCGCCAACCCACCATGGAGTTTGGGGGGGAAAGCCCTCGGGAAACCCCCCACGTGGATAGGCGGCCCACAGCCTCCCGACCCCCTTTTTTTTTTGGGGCTGTTTTGGCGGGGGCGGCAGAGGTGGCGTGCCCCCGGATGCCACCCGGGCCTAACCTCAGGCGTGCTTTCCGGGTAGGCGCTTAAAAACCCCGGGTCCTTGGGGGCGGAAGGGGTTTTACCTCTGCTATCGCGGGAATTAAAGCGACGGGAGTTGAGGTGGCTGCCTCTCAGAGGTGAGAAACCTGGTACGGCACATCATGGGGGGGTTTTACCCCTACTACTGGTCGGCCCGGGAGCGATGGTCCCCCCACCTCCAGGGGTACCCCTGCCATCTCCAGGACTCCGCCGCGGTATGAGGTGACCCCGGTTTGATGACGTATCTGGATTGAGACTGAAGCACTTTTGGCTTCATGTCTTTATTGCTGATACGTCCTCCCGATGTATAAAAAACCGATGTGAAAGAGGCGTTCTACGCCAAACTCCCCTTGTGGCAACATTGCCCCCGGCGGTTTTTCGCTTGTTCTGGGCGATTTAAATGCGGTACCCGGGCTGTGACCAGCTGGCTAAAATTTGCTCGGCCCCCATGGTCGGGGCTGATCCAGCGCGAGAATACCTCCTTCTCCGGGCTTTTGCTAGGTCCCAGAAAATGGGATCCCCTGGCTCCTGGTCCACGCTCCAACCCGCATCGCGGGATTGGTACAGCGATACGGGAAATGTGGCCAAGGAGTCGACCATTCTTGTCAGCATCGAGGGAGGACCCTTAAAAACTGCGGGGTTTACCGAGTGCGTTTTTCGGGGCACCGACCTCTGTTTTGTGGCTACCCTGGGGGTCCACTTAAAAACTCCCCGTCCCTCCAGTGGCACCCTAAGGTTTTCATTGGCAGACAAAGGGAGGAGGAATTGCCGGGGTTCCCCCCGGCAGTCTCTGATGATTCACGAACCGAACCGACAGCCCCAGTTGCCTGGGGGGAACCCTTCAAGCCTAACCTCGAAGCGTAGGAGTCCATTGGCGTACCCCCAAGGACAAGGCGAATACCTTTCCCCTGGAGACATTACAGGCCACTAAAGCGTGTCAAAAGGCTGGGTGAATGGGAATAAAGTCTTGCTCTTTCCCATGGGCGTAGGGCTGGGCCTGCGGAAAGGGACGGAAACATCTTCGGAAATCTGCTGAGTGGGCAAGGGCCATTTCTTGGAAAAGACCTTCCCCCTGCCTACCAACCCTGAGAAAACAAACCCTAACCCTCCTACAGATGACTGCAGTCCGCAGGGGAGACGGACATCTCAATCAGTTGGGGTTCGTAAATTTTGGGGCTGAGTTTTTGAACATTTTCCCAGGTGGCCCCTCCAACATTTTAGTTTGGTCAAGCGATGTCGCGTGCCTGTCCCGGGAACCCCCCATCAGCGAGGAACCTCCTACCTAACAGAGGTTGGCGGGGCGATTTAAAAGCTGAGAGTGGGAAAGCTCGGGCAAGGGGGAATCATATTTTTTTTTTTTTTTTTTTTTTTTTTTTGTTGGGATATCCCTGCTAAAGCTAAACCCCCGGTGGTAAACCTAGGTCGGGGCCTGTACGTCCTGATCCCTTTTGGCGTCCAGTACATTCCCCCTGCCCTCTGGGGGGCGGGTCACCCCTCTCTGAAGGGGAAAGGGGATCGATGGGACGTACAACTACGTGGCATTCCTGCCAGCATCAGGCAGGTTCTCGCCCCTTCTTCTAAAACCACTTCTGAGGACCAGAAACCGGAGCAGTCGGTTTTTACTCCGGCAACCCACAATAGCCGTAACTACGCTTCGATAATTGTGGAACGCCTCGTGATTTGGGGTCGGGGGTTTGTTTGCAGCCTACATCGCCCTCAAGAAGGCGTTTGACTCGGTGCTCGGGACCGCTAGGGGAATCCTGGGGTCGGGGAATTTCCCGACACAGTTTTGGGCCCTATAGAACCTCATACTGTACTAAAAGTGCTGTAAAGTGGGTTTGGGGGGTTTCGAACTTTTTCCTTTTAATTCAGGGGTGAGGCAAGGCTGTGTCCTTGCACCCACATTTTAAACCTTGTATGAACTCGATCAACAGAGCGTTTGGAGAGTCGGTCCTAGCAGAAGAACCAAAGCTGCGGTCTTCAAGGGCCTTGATACTTCCATTTTTTGCTCTAGGGAAAGCGAAACCGGGACCCTACCCAGTGCCTTGGAGTCTGCCTTGATCCCTTTTTGTAAAAAATCCCTTCGCCGGTCATGGGGTACATTTGGCAGCCCCGGGTTTCCAACACGGTTACACCGTGGACTGGCATGGGACTGTTACTTGCTAACCCGGGACCCCAAACTCAGGCTATATGGCCCCTAGCTCGCCCCCCTTGGACGACCCTGCCCATCGGGTTTGTCTCTCTGCGAGAAAACCCCGGGGGTGAGGAGCCCTGTGGGCGCCCTAGGAGATCTGGCTTGGGGCACTCGACGAACCTTTTGCGGGGAATTAAGAGGGCCGTGTGCCTGCCGGGAGATCGCCTCTAGGGATCCTCGGGCTAAAGCAAAGGGTGGATGCCCCAGGGCCCCCCCGTCGGCGTTCCCCCTTGATGATGATAATATATATTAAAATATATATATATATTTATATAATATATATATTTATATTTTTTTTTTTTTTTTTTTTTTTTTTTTTTTTTTTTTTTTTCTTCTTTTTTTTCTTTTCTTTTTTTTTTTTTTCTTTTTTTTTTTTTCTTTTTTTTTTTTTAATTTATTTTTATTCAATTATTTGTTCATTTTATATCGGATTTGTTAACTTTACCACTTTATACTAAATAATACTACAGGTATATATAAATATAATAAAATTTTATAATATATAATATATATATATATATAAAGAAATGAATATAAATATTAATGGTGTGTGGGTGTGTGGTGTGTGTGTGTTGTGTGTGGGTGGGGTGGTGTGGGGTGGTATCATGTATATTAATTATATTAATATAATATAATAAATATATAATTTTTGATATAATAAAAATTTATATATAAATATATATATAAAATTATAATATATATTTTAAAATTTTATATACAAATATATATACATAATAATTAATATATTTTTTAAATAATTATATAAAATTTTTTTTAAGTATAAATATATATATTATATATATATAATATATATATTATATTGTGGTGTGGTGTGTGTGTGTGTGTGGTGTTGTGGTGTGTGTGTGTTGTGGTTGTTTTTAGTAGTCTGTGTGTATATATTATATAATACACCAGACTACATAATACCACCACACCCACCAACCCACACAACACACCACACACACCACACACACACACATATAAATATATAATATTATATATTATATAATATAATATAATTAAATAAAAAATATTTTTAAATTATTTTAATAATAATATATTTTATGTTTTAAAATTATATTTATATATATAAAAAAATTGAAAAATATAAAATTATAATTTTAATATTATATTTTATATATATATATATAATGTATTAATAACATATATATTATTATATATATATTTTAAAATTATATATATATATATAATATACATAGATACCCACATCACACACACACACCACACCCACACACACACACACACACACACAACACCACACATATTTAAAATTCATATACATATATATATATATATATATATATATATATATAATATTAAAATATAAAATTATATATATATACATGTTGTTTATTAATTTAGTATAATGTGAAAATGATTCCCCATTATCCCCGATTATTTTAAAAAAATAATTGAAGTAATAAAAATTTAAAAAGAAAAAAAAAAAAAAGAAAAAAAAAAAAGAAAAGAAAAAAAGAAAAAAAAAAAAAAAAAAAAAAATATATATATTTATATATATATATATATATATATATATATATATATATTATCACCCTCATAAGGGGCTAACGCCGACGGGGGGCATGGTCGCATCCACCCTTCCTTTCCAGCCACGAGGATCCCTAGGGGCGAGTCCCCGGCAGGCCCCGGGCCCTCTCTAATTCCCCGAAAAGGCTCGTCGAGCCCCCCCAAGCCATGATCTCCTAGGACGCCCCACAGGTCTCCTCCACCCGGGTTGTCTCGCAGAGAGAAACCCTGTGGGCAGGGTCGCCCATAGGGAGGCAGCTAGGTGGCCTATGCCTGAGTTGGCGACCCCGGGTTTATGAAAGTAAACATGTCCCATGCCAGCTCAGGTGAAAACCGTGGTTGGACCGTGGCCCTGCCAACTGTCCCTGACCCGGGCGAAGGGATTGTTACAAAAGGCTAAAGGCGAGACTCCAAGGCATGGATAGAGCCCAGGTTTTCGTTCCATGGCAAACTGGAAGATCAAGGCTTGAAGAAACGCGCTTGGTTTTCTGCATGGTACCGAATCCCCAAACGCTCTTTTTGATCGGTTCATACAATTTTTTTAAAAGTGGGGGTGCAAGGACACACCCTTTCCCTCACCCTAAATTAACAGGGAAGAAGTTCGCATACCCCCACCCATTTACGCATTTTCATACCAGATAGAGGTTGCTATCGGGCCAATAATCTGTGTGGGAAATTCCCCTGAGCCTCAGGATCTCCCATGCGAGCCCCCGATGCACCGAGTCAAACGCCTTTTTTGAGTCGATGAGGCTAAACCCCCACACCAAACTCACGACGGCGTTCCAAAATTTTCTCGAAGCGCAATAGGGGTCATTGGGTTTGCCAGGATAAACCCAACTGCCCCGTCTCGGGTTCCCTCAAAGTGGTTTCAGAAGAATGTGGGGAGAACCTTGCCGGTTTGCGAGCAGTGTAATCCACGGAGTTGCTACGTCCCATGCCCCCCTTTTCCCCTTTCCAGAGGGGGATGAACACCCCCTCGCAGTCAGAGGAATGGTACGGACTGCCAAATGGCATCGGGACGGATGCAGGCCCGGCCTATTTCCCCCCGCCTTAGCATTCACGGGGAATCCATAAAAAAAAAAAAAAAAAAAAAAAAAAAAATATGATATCACATATCCTCCTTTCCCACTCTCATTTGGGAAATCCCCAGCCAACCTCTGTTGGGGGTGGGAGGTTCCTCGCTGGGTGGTCCGGAAGGAACTCGACAGTTTGCCCCAAGCAAACTGTTGGGGGCCCCCTGGTAAAATGTTCAAAATATCACCCCAACTTTCACAAACCCCACAGTTTGAGATGACCCGTCATCCCGCTATCGGCTGCAGTCATCTGTGAGGAGGGCTTGGGGTTTCATTTTTCTCAGGGTTTGGTAGGCAGGGCAAAGGTCTTTTACCAAAAGGGCCCTTTCGCCTATCACAGATTCTGATAGATGTTTTTTCCCCTTCTCAGATGTCCGGCCCACGCCCCAGGGAAACGACGCAAGATTGATTCCCATTCGCCGACCCTTGCGACACGCTTCAGTGGCCCTAAAATTCTCCAGGGAAATGGTATTCTGCCTTGTCCTTGGCGTACCCCCAAAGGACCCCTGACTGTTCGAGTGTTACGCGCTTGAAGATTCCCACAGAGCAACTGGGTCTGTCGGTTGTGGTTTCTGTAATCGTCGGACTCCCGTGGCGAACCCAGGGACACATTCCTCCCCCCTTTAGTCGCCCAAGTGAAACACCTTAGGGTGGCCACTGGAGGGACGGGATTTTTAAGTGGACCCCGGGTAGCCACAAGACCCTTTTTCGGTCCCACAGAATCGCACTCCGAAACCCTGCTTTTAAGGATCCCCCCATCGCAGTGACAAAATGGGGTCGTCCCCTTTGGGCCCACTTACCCTATCGCTGTCCCAAGTCCAGCGTGCGGGTTGGAGCGCGGTCCCAGGAGCCAGAGACCCTTTTCGGGCCTAGAAAAAGTCCCGGAAAGGAGGCTATTCTCGCGCTGGGATCACTTCCAGCCAGGGGGGGCCGACAGACATCTTGTACCACTGGGTCACGGGGAAACCCTTTGAAGTCGCCCGAATGCAATTTTTCCGCCGGGGGCAATCGTCTGCCACAGATGCATTTTGGGCGTAGAACCCCTTTCCTGGGGTTTTTATATACATCGAGAGCGATACAGCAAAAGAAAGGGCCCAAAAGCCTTCATCTAAATGCCTGATACCTCATAAACCGGTGTCACCTCGATCCCGCGGGCTGGAGTCGACTGGAGATGGCTATGGCTACACCCTGGAGGTGGTGACCATCGCTACGGTCCGACCAGTAGTAGGTGTAACCACCACCACTGATCGTGCCGCTACCAGGTCTTCTCACCTCTGAGAGGGCAGCCACCTCAACTCCCAGTCGCTTCAATTCCCGCGATAGCAGAGGTAACCGCTCATCCTGCCACGAGGACCGGATGTTCTAAGCGCCTACCCGGAAAGCACGCCTGAGGTTAAGCCTCGGGTGGTCACTCCGGGTGCCACGCCACCTCTGCCGCCCCCGCCAACACAGCCCCAAATAAGGGGGTCGGCAGGCTGTGGGACCGCCTATCCACCTGTGGGGGTTCCCGAGGGCTTTTCCCCACAAGCTCCATGGTGGGTTTGGCGCCTGCCGGGGCGCAGGCGGGACAAGTAACTCTCGTTCCAATCCTGCACCCCGACATTTGCCCTCCCAGCGGGACCCACAGCCCGCCCTTACTTGCTGGGTGGGGGGGAAAACACCCCTCCCCCAGCATTCCATTTATAAGGGACGTTGCCGAGGGTCATTCTGGGGGGGGAGGACTGGAAAGGCCCACCTCCCCCGAGCCCCCCCATTACCCCGGTGCTAGGGGGCAGGATTTTGGTAGGGCCAGAGCTTCCCCCACACGTATATATATTATAATAAAAATTATATATATATATTATTATATTTAAATATATATATAATGATCACTTAATTAAACCCTTTTTCGTATTTTGGAGGACTTAATATAAAATAATTAACTTGGTTTTTTTTATTTACTCGTTGCATATGATTCGTTAAGATTTTTTTTCGAAACAAAAAACTTCCTATGACTTTTTTATTTTTTTTTTTTTTTCTCGTCCTTTTTTTTATTTTTTTTTATATTCTTTGGGAGGGAACCCCACTTTATATTTGTACGGCCCTTTTTTTTTGTATATATTTTTTTTCTTTTTCTCTTTTTTTATTTTTTTTTCGTTAAAAAAACCCGACGAAAAATTTAATGGGTTTTTTAACATAAATATTTTTAGACGACCGGTGATTGGTGCGAGGGTATCGTTTTGTCAATCAAGGTGATTTAAGGGGACGTTTGTTTACACTCAAAAAATCTGATGGGGGGGGGGATGTGTTTGGGTGTAAGAATTCATTTTAAAAGGATGTGCAAAAAAAGTTTGTTTTCTTTTTTTTTCTTTTTTTTTTGCATTTGGTGTGTGGTGTGGTGTTGTGTGGGGTTTTGTGTGTTTGTGTGTTGGGGTGTGGTGGGGTGTGTGTTTGTGTGGTGTGTGGTGTGTGCGCGCGCGTGACCGTGTGCGTTGTTTTGTGTACATTTGTGGAGAGTTTTGTTGTCGACACTGCGTTGTGGTTATATTGTAAAATTATAAGGTATACTTAATTTATTTTTTTTTCGGAAAATAGTGGAAAAATGCATATCGTGCAAGAACGGAACACACAAACAATATTATCGGATAGACAAACAGCAAAAATACCACATAAAAATATAAAAAAGCAGTAGAAATATTAAAAGAGTTTACCATCTACAGCTGTGAGTGACAAATGGTTTGAAGGAAAACAGACAATATTTAATAAACTTCTAGTGTAATCAAATTTAAAACTGTACTAGGAATTTATCTTTATCATTTCTCTTTTTTGTTCTTGACCTACCATAACTGTTATCATTAATTTTTTTTTAATTTTAGAGACTGAGAAGACACCATACTTGATATAATGTGTTACGGTTTATTTTTTTTTCCCCTCTTGGTCTTAGCTTGTATTTAAAACAACATTTTGCTCATAGCATGTGTGCGAGTGTTTACGTTTTATAACTAACAGTGAAAACATATCACACCCAAAACCACACACCACACACCACAAAACAAACAAACACACACACACACAACAACAAAACACATCTTTGTTTCCTCACACTGGGAAAAAAAAGCGTATGCATCCTGGTATTGGCGCTCTGGGTTCAAATGTTTCATTATTTTCATTTTTCTTTCTATTTTTATTTATTATTATATTTTTATTACATTTTTATTATTATTTTATTGTTATTTTTATTATTATTATATTATTATTATTTTATTATTATTTTTATTATTTTTATTATTATTTTTTTTTATTTTATTATTTATTATTATATTTTTTTATTTTTATTTTTTTATCATTATTATTATTATCATTTTTTAAATTTTTATTATCTCATTATTTATTGTTGGTTGTCGTTGTTTTTTTTTTTTTTATCTCATTGTTTCTTATTCAATTACATTTGTTTTATTTTGAATATCACCACTTTAAACCAACCTGCTTTATTACTTTTATTAATTCTCTTTTCTGATTTTTTTCATTTTCTTATTTTTAACAACCCTTTAAGACAGCTTGAACGGAAAGGAAAAAAACCCCAGATTTAAAAAATAATTGTTAAACAATTTTTCGGCAGAAACTCTACGGGATTAGATCGCCACATTTAAATTCCTCCACTCTTCCCGCAAATATTAATCACAACCCACACACACACACACCACACACACCACACACACACACCCCACACACACCACACCACAACACATCACAAACACACACACACCACCACACACACCCCCACCCACACCCCACACACAACACCCAAAAAACAATATATATTTTTAAAATAAATAAATTATATATAATATATATATATTATTTTTATATATATTTCCAACCAAACACCCAGATCACCCCCACGCGCCCCACTGTACACAAAGGGCTTGCATATATTGGGGAGGTATACGTTAAAACGGTAGTAGGGGAGTCTACGTAGATCGATGTATGTTGGGGAAAACCCCCCAAATGATTACATAAAACCCCTCTCCTCGGGGAAGGGTCATGGGGCGCAAACCCCTATAAAAAACCCAGCGAAATACATTTCATGTGCATGGTCCAATAGTTCGTCAAAAACCCCCATCAGGGAAAAAA
>NW_023642620.1:0-9725 GCF_015228065.2 Penaeus monodon | reverse complement strand
AGGCTCTTGGGGAGCCTAGTAGTGTTTTTTTGAATCTTATTCCTGTGGTTCTTTTTTCATTTTTGAAAGGGTCAGAAAGTCCTTTTTTTTGGAGATATCTGGGTGGCTGGGACGGGTTTCCTTCCTCTTAGGAGGTCGGGTAGTCTTTTTTTCTTTTGTTCTGTCCCCAGTCATGAATGCCTGGGGGAGCAGGAACAAAGTCTGGTAGCTTTTTTAGCAAACTCTTGTAAACCTGAGGGCCACCTTTCCTGGCAGAGCAAGCCAGGAAGGGGGCTTTGGCACGGTTGTGTGGGATTTAGGAAAGCAACTATAGTTAGTAAAATTAGTTCTTTATTGTGAAGCTCAAATGGTTGTTCAGTGGTCAGAGCCTAGACAATGAGTGTGTGTTGATTCCAGACTCCACGGCTTAAATGGCCCAACCACGATGTATACACTCCGGTCAGGTTCGAAGAGCTTTGCGATGATTGGCGGGGGGCAGATCGCCAAAGGGTGTGAGCTGCTCTACCAGTGTGGAAGCTCATGGGCGAGGTGGTCACCACTGCACTCTACACTTCCAGTGTAGTGGTCGCAAAACAAACCCTTTTGAAATTTTCCCATTGTTCCTGGAGGTGCGCAGGTTTCACACGGTCCTCCCCTTGTGGATGATGATGGTCTTACCACCCTGCTTGACGACAGGAAAAGGGTCCCTTGTAGGGGGGCCCAGAGGAGTGGCTTTGTGGTTTGCCTGACAAAGATGTGTGAGCAGTCTTGAAGGTGCATGGTAAGTAAATGTCTCGCTGCTGTGAAGGTCAAGTGGGACAGGAGCAGATGCGGGCCATGCGGTGTGAAGCTGTTTTCTGAAACCTCCAGGGTCCTGGTCTCCCCCAGGTAACTATGAAGTCCGCAGGGAGGGCATGGTGGTTCTGTAAATCACCTCGGCAGTGGTGCACTGAAGATCCTACTTGAAGAGTGAAGGATGAAGCTGTGTGGGCCTCCATCAATTGGTGGTGTAGGTGCTCTACCATGCTGTTGGCACTGGGATGGTATGCAGTGGTCTGGAGGGCGCTTCAAGCCAAGAAGAATCATCAGCTGCCCCAGAGCTGGGACTCGAACTGAGAACCACGATCGGTCGTGACTGTCACAGGAGTGCCATAGCGAGAGAACCAGTTGCTGATGAAGGTCTTTGGCAATGGTGGCGGCAGTGATATTCTGGATGGGGGTGGCATCATGCACCAGGTACATCAGTTAATCATCGTCAGGACATGGTTGTAACCCTGGTCGGCTGAGAGAGGACCAACCACATCTAGGTGTACATGTTTGAAGCGGCCGTCTGGTACCAGGAATACCTGCAGGCGAGACACTGAACCTTACTGCGCTGGCACTCAATGCAGGTTGGCTCCACTCCTGGGACGTATCTATTGATGCCAAGCCACACGGGCTTTGCTGCAGATGAGATCCTGGGTTGCGCAAATTCCCCGATGAGCATGGTAAGCCTTGAAAAGCCGTCGGTGGAGTAATGGTGGGATGTAAGGACGAGGTCAACCAAGCGAGGTTTTCACAGAGGATGGGGTCCTGTGAGTCTTGAAGCTGCACCTGTTCCAGCTGAAGAGAGGTATCTTCGTCAGTTAGCCTGCTGAGGGAAGTGTCCAGTTGCTGTTCCTTGCGAACAAGATGGTAGTCGATGGGGGTTTTTGCTGGGACTTACCATGGCTTTTTGATACTCTGGATAGGGTGTCCATGACCTGGTTGTTGGGCCTCGGATGTGCCGTATGTCGTTGGTGAACTGGGCCATGAAATCCAGGTGTCTTTCTTCACGTGGGGACCGGACGGCGGCTTCGTTGTGTAGGGCTTGTAATCCATCAAGAGGTGGAAGTCTTTGCCTCAAAAGAAAAGAAAGCCAGAGGCTGCCAACCATTTCCTGGATCTTGCTGCAGAAGGCTCCCATGGCAGTGTCCAAAGCATCAACGGCTATATTGAGCCTTACCCCCTGTTAGGGGGGTTTGAGGAGGGTCGCCAAGGCTAAGGCAATTTTGCCGATTTCTAAAGCTTTGGTCGCCTCAGGGGTCCAGGTAATGTCTCTGCCATATCCTGACCTGGATGGGGTGAGGCTTTGTAGGGGAGCCAGTAGAGATGCACACCTGGGGAATGAACCTCCTGAAGAAATTTATCATACCGAGGTACTCCGAAGCTGTCTCTTGGTTGTTGATCTAGGGAACTGCCTGATGCTGCCGACCTTTCCTGCCTGGGGTGATGCCATCCACGGTAATTTTTGTGACCTAAGAAAGTAAAAAGAGGTGACTCCGAAAATGACTCCAGCTTTCTGCAGGCAGTCAAAAGAGGGTGTAGAGGCTTTTTGTGCTTCTCACAACCTGCTGTAATGATGAGTATGTCATCGATGTAGAAAAAAAAAACACCCTGTATGCACAGGTAACATATCCATGAAACCTTGGAAGGTCTGGGCGGTGTTGCAGGGGTGAACAGCATTCATAGAAGTTTGTATAGGCCGAAGGGGATGGTTACAGCTGTCTGTGGGATGTCCCCCTCGGTGATGGGAATCTGCTGGTAGCTGGACGAGGTTAATTTTCGAGAAAATTGTGCACTCTGAGAGTTGGTGTGTGAAGGAGTGGAGGTGCGGGAGAGGGAAGCAATCCAGCATGGTAATTGTGCTGAGATGGTGATAATCACCACAAGGGCCCCAAATCGCCGTCATACGAGGTGTATGATTCCGAACTCCATCTGTGCTTAAACTCTACCTTGGCGATGCCAGGAAACTGTCTGGTGCAAGGGGCCTGCCAACAGGAGTAGATGGTGGCCCAGTCATGACGATGTGGTGCGTGACTGTCTCGTTAGCACATTGATGAGTTTCGTCTGCACTGGGAAGTTACAAAGCATAGCTCTATAGGCGTATTGGTTGGGTAGCACTGTGTAGATGCGAGGGATGTGTACAAGGGCCAACAAGGCAAGGGTGCAGGCCCCTGACTGGGTACAAGAGACCCACTTAAGGTCCGCTGTGAATCCATGTTGTGCAAGTCTGTTCCGAGGATTGGTTGCTGTACTCGCGACCAGGAAAACCCACATCAGCTTCGAGTGAGGGGTGCCGCTGAAAAGGAATGTCATGGAATGCTCACTGTCTACGTTGATGGGTGAGCAGTCGGCAGCCTCCAACATGTAAGATGCCTGTCTTTGTGGGAGCGGGGGGTAAGTCTCACTTCTGCTTCTGTATCTACATGAAACCGTAGGTGGGAGTTGTCACTGGGCATAGAGGAGACGCCGTCTGGCCCGCAGAAGAGGGTGGTTTGCAATGCATTTGGGGGGGGGCCCACCGCGCGCTGGTTTGCCTCAGTTGTATAGGTCCGGGACAGGGAGGCTAGGTGAAGTTTACGGGTACCGTATATGTGGGAATTGGCAGGGGGAAAGGGGGTTGCGGTGGGGAACCTGTCACCGCAAACCTTTGGGGCAACCTTGTGCCAGGGCAGGGTTAAAAGGGGGGTGAAACCTTTGGCAAACGGGGGTTTCTTGCAGGTTTCCCGGGGTACCCGGTTGCGCCGAGGGGCTAAAAGGGTTGAAATTTGCTTGGGGGGGCCCCTGCCATTTTTGTACATTTGTTGGCTTGGAAAGGTGCGATCGTGAGAAAATGACCCCTTTTTTGGGCAGGGTGGACGTTGGGGGGACCTTTCCCCTGCGGGGGAAATTCGGGGGGCCAAGGGGTGCAGATGGCCCATCTTTGGGAGGCTGAGGATGGGACGCCCTTTTGATTTACGCCACCTTGGTTTTCCGCATGAATGGAATAGGTGTTAGAGCCCTCACTTTTTCGGCCTTAGGTTTTTTGCCCCCTCTGAAAACGGAACACTTCCCTCTCCGGACTGGAACCGCCCTGAAAGGGGTAGCTTCTCCTTATGTGGTGAATAGATTGGTTCCTTTTCAGAGGGGACGGAATAAACCCTTTGTGCTGCCCTCTTTTTCCAAGGTGAAGGGGTAATCCTTGGGTGCTTGTTTTAGGTGAAGAAGGAACACTTTAGAAGGACACAAAATCCTCCCCTTCCCTAATGTGGTGAAAAACCTTTGGTTGGTTGTTTCAGAGGGATGAGGAATTTCCCTTTGGAAAAAGTGCAACACCCTCCTTCCCACTGAGGTGAAAAGGGCCTTTGGGTGGCTGTTTCAGAGGAAAAGGGAATACTTTGAAAAGGTACATTTAAATCTCCTAAACCTCCCCTCACTGAGTTGAAACAACCTTTGGGTGGTTGTTTCAGGGGGAAAAAGGAACCCTGGAAAAAGTGCAAAGCCCCCTTTTTCCCACTAGGTTTGAAACAGCCTTTGGGTGGCTGTTTCAGAGGAAAAAAGGGATTACTTTGAAAAGGTACAGGAACCCCCCCTTCCCTCCTCACTGAGGTAAAACAACCTTTGGGTGGTTGTTTCAAAGGGAAAGGAACCCCTGGAAATGCAAGAGCTTCTCCTCACTGAGGTGAAAACACCTTTTTGGGGGGTGCTTTCAGAGGGAGGAACACAAAGGCGGTTCCAAAAACAATTTGGGGGGTTGTAGGGTGAAGGGAAACCCCTTGGGTTTCTCCCCATGGGTTACAAACAACCTGGGGTTGCTTCAGGGGAAAAAAGGCCCTTGTGCCTGTGGGAAGGGACCCCCTGGGAGGGTGACGTGCCGTGAATGATTACGCCCTGCGGTTTAGCAGGGAGGCTAGGGTTAAGCAGTCATGCTGCCATTAGCCAAAATTTTGAGTGCCACTACAATGGCTATTGGCTGGTATATCCTCTCATACCCCTGTAGCTGTTAGATACTGGCTCTAACACTCAGCTTCCCCTTGTTGGACTCGTGGTGGGTGGGGGCGTGAGGGAGGATGAAGTACTCAAATGTTGACGACTCATGCAAGACCCAGATCACGGCTGCCACCTTGAAGCCATATGTGCCTCTGGTGGAAAAAAGAAAACCCCGTGACAGGATGATTCTGTCACGCCTGCAGCCAAGATGGACAAGACAGAAAAACCATCCCAAAACAAATTGTCTGTCCATCAGATTGTTCAACAGATGGACTCTCGTGCTGGCTTCTCCAGGCCTGCACCCAAGCCAGGGAGGTCTCTGAGTTCCCCTCAGACGACCCCCCTGACTGATTTGGGGAGCACAAGCTGAACCAGCCGAATCAGCTGCTACCCCAACTAGCAAGCCCCAAAGCCGAAAGGGCGGGCCGAAAAAGTCCTAAGTTGGGGGACAGACTCTAAGGGAGAGTTTTGGACCCCCTAAGCGCTTCCCCCAATTCAAAGTGCCAGCTAAACCCGAAGGCTTCGACAATGCCTACCAACTGGTCAGGGCATTGGAGATGCAACGTAAAAATTTGGCTGTTGATCCAGGTTGCCAGAGATCATGGTATAATCATCATGCCCAAAGATCAAGCTACCCTTCGTTTTCCCGCAGGAAAAAAGGGAGAAAAATGGGAGGAAAAATGAGTCTCTCACCACTGATCCTGAGGATAAGAGTCAAGATGGTGTTACTTGGCTTCTCAGTCTCATATGATGTGGAGGTGATCACCCTCCACACCCCCAGATCATGGAGGCTTCCCGAATGTTGAAAGGGAAGAACCAACCAGGAAAATCCTGGTGACCATGAAAGGTGCCCCAGCCACTACCCTTTATCTGGGTAACTAGAGCACCTACAACCTCAGAACATATGTGCCTGATCTACTTCGGTGTTTCAGTTGCCAAAAATATGGTCACCACCAGGCTAGGCACAGCCAAGCCCATATGTGGGTCTGTAGTAAGGCACACAACACGAGGTGCCTCAAGGCATACAAAGAAGAAAAGAGGGGACACAGCAACCAAATATCCCAACTGTGCCCAGAGGCATCAAAGCCTGGAGCCGGCTTGCCCCGTCAGGAAAGAGACAGCCCTCAAACGACAAGGTTGCCAAAAAGCGACCAGACTTGTTCTTTCCCCAGACATAGGTGCCTGGGGGAGCAAGAACAAAGTGAAAAGGCCCTCTGACCTCCTAAGAGGAAGGAAGCCACCCAGCCGACACCGGATATCTCCAACAAAAAGAAATTTCCGGGCAATGAAAAAAGGGGCAGAAGAACCACAGGAATAAAGGTTCAAAGAGCACTACAAAATCCTCCCCAAGAGATGAAGATCTCCTTTTTGATGAGGAAGATATGACTCAAACTGTACAATGTGTACAGCCAGCCAAGCTGTAGGAGCTTAGACCATCAGCCAGGTCTGTGCTTCTGCAGCACATGACCGAGTGATCAAAGGGGAGACTTTCAATGCACACCACCCCCTCCTGGTCCCTGCTTGGCACCGGATGCGGGGTGGCTATCACATAGCCAACATGCTTGAGGGCATTCCCTGAGATCGCTCTCATCAATACCCAAGAGCCCAAAGCATGTCAGAGGAGGTGTCCTAGACCTCACCTTGGCCACTGCGACTCTGGTGGAGAGGATTGGCTGTTGTGTCATGAGACTGTCACAAGTGAACATTACGCCCCTATAACTACCCTCATGGATGCTAGCCCACCCCAAATGCCACAACCGAATCCAAGATGGAAAACAGACAAGGCCAACTGTTTTAGAATGCCTTGGCCCACTGTCTGAGATGCAATGAACCCCCCCAAAGTGAAATGTGGAAGTGCTTGAATCCAGACTTGTAAGGGGGCCATTAATCAAGCAGCCTCACTGAGCATACCTAAAACTCGGCCCGGGTCCAGGAGTCACAAAGATGCCTGGTACTTTTTAATGACGAATTAGAGAGGTCATCCAGAGTAATTATGTGCTAAAAAAAATTCTGAAGGCAAAAAACCACTGACAACCTAGCCCTCCTACGGGAGGCTGTCAGGGATCCAAGGAAACTGCCAACAGAGTCAGGCAGGAAAAGTGGCTGGAATGGTGGGAGTCCTTCGACCACCAAACCACCCTCTCAGAGCAATGGCAATGGGTCAGGCAAGCTACCAGCCGGTCAGCCCCAAGGTGCACGCACCATGACCCTCAGTCAGAGGTGAACAGACTGGCGCACGAGTTCTCTGCGAGAACAAGAGCGGGCAACAGAGAAGGGCAGCCAAACCCCGATATTTAGATGTTATCCTTTCTCTGAGGGAACTAAGAAATGCCTATAAAACCAGTTCTAACAAAAGCCCCGAGCTCTGATGGGATCTTGTACCCCATCATTTCCCACCTAGGACTAGCAGGTGAGCTTGCACTCTTGAAAATCATCAACAAGTCCTAGGAAACATCCACTCAGCCCAGCCTTATTTAAAAACATTAATGTCCTGCATCCTCATCATAAACCTTCCAGTGGGGTGCAAGATCATTCCTATGCTATCATCTCCACTCGACCTTTACTGCCTAAATAAATACCAGCATTGTCTGGACCTTGTTGTCTGAGTGTTGTTGGAAGGACTAAAGATCTCTGCAGCCAAATCCAAAGCCATGGATCTGAGACACAAGTTCAAGGCCAAGTCTGAAAATCCAGGGAATGGATTGGAGTGGGTTCAGGACTACCTCTACCTTGGGGTAAGGATAGACCGGACGCTCTCCTTCCAAAAAGGAGGTCCAGTCCCTGGTTGACCAAACCAAAACAAGATGTCTGTCATGAGAGCAATGAGTGGGAGACACATAGGAGCTAGACACAAAGTACTAAGATCATTCTATGTACACTGTGGACTATGCCTCAGCCGCTCCAATTGGCACAAAGAGAAAAACACAAAGACAAATTGGAGACAGTCCAAAATGAAGCTGCCAGGATCATTTGGGTGCCCCAAGGGGGAACGAAGGTCCTCAACCTCCTCTTGGAGGCAAACCTTCTCCCTTTTGACTCACGAATTGATCTAATGGCGGCACAATTCCTGTCAAAGGTCATCCAGGTTCCCAGGAACACACGTTTAAAAGACAGAAAATAGTTCAGACGCCTAGAACAAGACAACAAGCTTTTTGAAAAACAACTCCTGGCTGTCTATACATCCGGGGTGTTAATACGCCATCAGCTCAAGAAACAGCTTCTTGCAAAGGGCATGGACTCCCCCCACCTTAACTTTGTCGAAGCCCCGCCTGGGCACAAACCTCGAGTTTTCCATCATGAGCCTGTCAATGAAAAGAGTCAGTACCCCACGCCTAGTCTAAAGGCAGAAGACCAGAGGGTCATTGCAGCCATCACTCCTCCGGGTAGTAGATCATACTTCACGGATGGATCAGTCGATCCCTTGAGCCACACTGCAGGCGCGGGTTTTGCAGCAAGGGATGCCCACAAAATCCATGAAATGAACAGACAACGCCTCCTCGGTACAGGCCAGAGGCAGTTTGCAATCATGGGGGGCCCTAACCCCCGCGTCCCGAGGGAAGGACACGTGGTCTTACATACACACTCTAGGGCAGCCATTGGCTGTTTCAGCAGTGCTCACCAAAGACAACATCTACCTTCTGACTATTATCCTCACAATGGCACAGAGAATTTGCTCAGGGTAGAATAATCATAAGTGGGTCCCCAGCCCCATTAGCATCAGAGGGAAAGAGCTTGCTAACAGACTAAAATGACATTGGGGAGGGGTATGCCCCAAATCCCATGATAATACAAGCTAGCAGAAAATTTCTGGATAGGTGTACTGCCCGCCGCTCATACATTCCTCCTGCAGCTTCACAGAGAGGAAAAAGAGATCCTCCCCCCTCGGCCAGCTGGTACTCATAGCCACAGGCTGTATTGCGCCCACTCCTTCTCTCTACGGTTTAAAGCCACTATTTCCCTTTCTGCTGGGAAATCCACTCGGGCTTTATCTAGAGGGGCACTATTAATTAACGTCAAATGTGGGCTCTCCTGTAGTATTCCGTAAGTCATACCCTTGATGAAAACCCCCAAAATATAAAAAATACAATAATCATAAGAGGGTTACTGATGATCTAATGTAACTGAGAGAAGGGTAATATCAAACAAACTGATAGTCTCTACACTTTTTGATATATTGAATTATAAATCATTAAACTTGTAAAAACTAAAAACCTTAATTGACACAGATGTCCAATTTTCACTAAGGTGTGTAGTATAAACTGTCCTTCTTTTTCTCAAAATTTCCTTCATATCTTCACTGTAAGAGTTCAGAGGACTCCTAAGGATGGCATCTGCTTTACATCTGTCCATCTCTCCAAGGACATCTCAGAAAGCAAACAAAACAACAAAAACAGGGAAACAGAAAACCCATTCTCCTTGAATGGATTTAAAATCCTCAATAATAAGAGAGAACATCTGAATGGTATCCAGTGCCACGTGTCAGCCACTAGCTCTTGGGCATTTACCAGGCACTGGTCTCTGTTCTCTCTCCCCTCAGGTTATGGTTTTTAGTATCAGGGTTTAACACTGTATATTCTTAACCCTTTAACATCTACTCAGATCACATATATTACAAGCATAGGTTCGTCTTACTCCATACATGCATAATACCGGGTTTAAAGTTACTGAGAGTGAGCACTGAGATAGAGAAAAATGAACATTGCCATCCTGTAGATCATAAAAAATACAGAGGAAGCAATATAGTTTAAAACTGCAGCAGCCTTATATTAACCGGGAAATGACCAAACTAGGCCCACAGAACACCCCATCGCAGAAGTCCCCATCCATGTTTACCTTGGGAGGACCAAAACAAATGTGACGCGTAAAAATCATTAATGCCATCTCCCAAGTAGTCCATGTATTACTACGCGCTTGTAAGAACGATATATGTAATTAACAGGGCCCGTTTTTTTCCTTTTAAAAATTCATCATTTTTA
>NW_023642618.1:0-9725 GCF_015228065.2 Penaeus monodon | reverse complement strand
TTTTATTATTATTATTATTATTTTTTTTTTTTTATTTTTAAAATTTTTTTAATTATTAGTTTTATTGCCAAAAAAATATTATAACTGTAAAATAAAATAATAATAATAAGTAAAAATATAAAAAATACAAATTTGTTTAATATGTTATTAATATATTATTGTTATTATTATCATTATTATTATTTTTCTGGTCGTATAATTGTAAAAATAATATTATAACAGTAATAATTACAGTAATAACGATATTAATGAAATAATGATATAAATAATGATTATAAAAACGTTATTATTGTTATTATTATTGTTATTACTATTATATTGTAGTGTTATAGTATAGATGTAAAAATATATATTATAATTGCAATAATTGCAATAATAATGATAATAATATCAATAATGATGATAATAATTGCAATAATGATGATAATGATGATGATAATGATGATAATGATGATAATGATGATGATAACGATAATAATGATGATAATCATGATAATAATGATGATAATAACAGGAATTGTGTCCATATATAATAAAAAAAAAGGTTAAAAGAAAACAAATCCCAAAAGTCGAAAAAAGCGGCAAAATCTAGCGAAATATAGCCTTTGAGAGTAGACTTCCAAAAATGACGTTTTTCCATTCATTTGATGATTCTGGCAATTATTAGGGTAATAATGATAATAATTACCAGAATTCTATTAATCATGACAATAATGATGATAAAAAGTGAGAATAAAGAGAATTTGGATAACATTTGATGATTATTAATATTATTACTATTATTTCATTATTATTATCATATTCATATATTAGGATATTATTAGTTATTATTAGTATATATTATTATTTTATATATTATTATTTATTATTAGTATATATTACTTTAATATTAGTATTATTGCCAAAAAAATATATTATAACTGTAATAATAACAATAATAATAATAATAAGTATAATTATAATAATACTATTGTTATAATATGTATTAATTATTATTGTTATTTATTATCATTATTATTATTATTTTTGGTAGTATAATTGTAAAAATAATTATTATAACAGTAATAATTACAGTAATAACGATATTAATTGAAATAATGATATAAATAATGATTATAAAAACGTTATTATTGTTAATTATTGTATTACTATTATTATTGTAGTTGTATTAGTATAGATGTAAAATTATATTATAATTGCAATAATTGCAATAATAATGATAATAATTGCAATAATGATGATAATAATTGCAATAATGATGATAATGATGATGATAATGATGATAATGATGATAATGATGATGATAAAGATAATAATGATGATAATCATGATAATAATGATGATAATAACAGGAATTGTGTCATATATAATAAAAAAAAAGGTAAAAGAAAACAAATCCACAAAAGTCGAAAAAGCGGCAAAATCTAGCGAATATAGCCTTTGAGAGTAGACTCCAAAAGACGTTTTTCCATTCATTTGATGATTTTGGCAATTATTAGGGTAATAATGATAATAATTACCAGAATTCTATTAATCATGACCATAATGATGATAAAAGTGAGAAGAAAGAGAATTTGGGAAACATTGATGGTATTAATATTTTACTATTATCATTATTATTATCATTATATCATTATTATTATTATTATTATTATTATTATCATATTATTATTACATTATTATTATTATTATTATTTTATGATTTATTTATTATTAGTACTTAATTATTAGTATTATTGCCAAAAAATATATTATAACTGTAAAATAACCAATAATATAATAATTTAGATAAGTTAATTATAAATACAATGTTATAATATTGTTATTAATATTATTATGTATATTATCATTATTATTATTTTTTCTGGTAGTTATAATTGTAAAAATAAGATATAACAAGTAATAATTACAGTAATAACGATATTAATTGAAATAATGATATAAAATAATGATTATAAAAAACGTATTTTGTTATTTATATTGTTATACTATATTATTGGTTGTTATTAGTATAGATGTAAAAATTATATATTATAATTGCAATAATTAGCAATTAATAATGATAATAATTTCAATAATGATGATAATAATTGCAAAATGATGATAATGATGATGAAATGATGATAATGATGATATGATGATGATAACGATAATAATGATGATAATCATGATAATAATGATGATAATAAAAGGATTATGTCCTATATAATAAAAAAAAGGTTTTAAAAGAAAAAAAATCCCAAAAGTCGAATAAAGCGGCAAAACTACCGAAATATGCCTTTTGAGAGTAGACTCCAAAAATGACGTTTTTGCCATCATTGATGATTTGGACAATATTAGGGTTAATAATGATAATAATTACAGAATTCTATTAATCATGACAATAAATGCTGAAAAAGTGAGAATAAAAGAGAATTTGGATAACATTTGATGATTATAAAATTAATTATATTCTCATATTATTATCATTATATCATTATTATATTATTAGTATTATATTAGTACGAATTATATTATATTATTATTATTATTATAATATATTTAATTATTAGTATTTGCCAAAAAATATACATAAAACTGTTAATAATAACAATAATAATAATAATAAGTATAATTATAATGAATACTAAGTGTTATAATATTGTATTCATATTATTATGTTGTATTATCATTATGAGATTTTTTCTGGTAGTATAATTGTAAAAAATAATATTAGAAACAGTAATAATTACGTAATAACGAATTATTGAAATAATGATATAAATAATGATTATAAAAACGTATATTGTTATTATTATTGTTATTACTATATTATTGTAGGTTGTTATTAGTCTAGATGGTGAAAATTATATTATTATCATTGCAATAATTGCAGTAAGAATGATAATAATTGCAATAATGATGATAATAATTGCAATACTGATGATTAATGATGAGGATAATGATGATAATGATGAAAATGATGATAACGATATAATGATTGATAATTCATGATAAATATGATGATAATAACAGGAATTGTGTTCATATATAATAAAAAAAAGGTAAAAGAAACAATCCCAAAGTCGAAAAAGCGGCAAAATCTAGCGAAATATAGCCTTTTGAGAGTAGATATCCAAAATGACGTTTTTTTCCATTGCATTTGATGATTCTGGCAATCATAGGGTAATAATGATAATAATTACCAGGAATTCTATTAATCATGAAATAAGATGATAAAAGTGAGAATAAGAGGAATTTGGATAACATTTTTGATTGATTATAATATTATTATATTATCATATATTCTCATGTATTATCAATTATTATTCTAGTATTATTAGTATGAGTATATTATATTATATATTATTATTATTACTTTAATTATTAGTATGATTGCCAAAAAAATAGATTATAAGTGTAAAATAACAATAATAAGAATAATAAAGTATAATGTATAATAATACTAAGTTTAAATATGTGATAATATTATTATTGTATTATTATCATTATTATTTTTTTTGCTGGTAGTAAATTGTAAAAATTAATTATTTTATAACGTAATAATTACAGTTAATAACGATATTAATGAAATAATGATCTAAATATGATTATCAAAAACTATAGTGTTATTAGTATTGTTATTACTAGTATTATTGTAGTTGTATTAGTATGATGTAAAAATATATTTAATTGCAAATAATTGCAATTTACATGATAATAATTGCAATAATGACGATAATTAAGGCATAATGATGATAATGATGAGATAAGATGATAATGATGATAATGATGTGATAACGACAAATAATGATGATAATCATGATAATATGATGATAATAACAGGAATGTGTCAATATATAATAAAAAAAAAAAGGTAAAGGAAAAACACATCCCAAAAGTCGAAAAAAGCGGCAAAATTAGCGAAATATAGCCTTTTGAAGAAGTAGACTCCAAAAATGACGTTTTTCCAATTCAATTGATGATTCTGCAATTATTCGGGAATAATGATAATAATTACCAGAATTATATTGATCATGACAATAATGATGAAAAAAGTGAGATAAAGAGGAATTTGGATAACATTTGATGATATTATTAGTTATTAATATTATAATTATGACTATCATTATTAATCATTTATTAGTATTATATTATTATCAGTATTATTATTATTATTATTATCATTATATTCTTGCTCATTATTATTATTACTTTAATTATTTAGTATTATGCACAAACATATATTAACAACTGTAAATAATATAATAATAATAATAAGTATAATTATAATAATACTAATTGTATAATATTGTTACTAATTATATTGTTACTATTATCATTATTATTATTTTTTCTTGGTAGTATAATTCTAACATAATTATTATTAACAGTACTAATTACAGTAAAACGATATGAATTTGAAATAAGACAGTAAATAAGATTATAAAAACGTTAATATGTTATATTATTGTTTATTACTATTAGTATTGTAGTGTTATTAGTATAGATGCAAAAAATACTATATTATAATTGCAATAATTGCAATAATAATGATTAATAATGCAATAATGATGATAATCATTGCAATAATGATGATATGATGATGATAATCGATGAACTGATGATAATGATGATGATAAACGATAATAATGAGATAATAATGATAAATGATGATAAAAACAGGAATTGGTCCATTATATAATAAAAAAAGGTAAAGAAAACAAATCCCAAAGTCGAAAAAAGCGGGCAAAATCTAGCGAAATATAGCCTTTTGGAGAGACTCCAAATGAGTTTTTTCCATTCATTTGAGATTCTGGCATTATTTAGGTTAATAATGATAATAATGACCAGAATTCTATTAAACATGACAATAATGATGATAAAAGTGAGAATAAAGAGAATTGGATAACATGTGATGTATTAATATATACTATTATCAATTATGTAATCATTATTATCATTATTATTATTTATTACTATTATATATTATGATTACGATATTATATTATTATTATTACTTTAATTAGTAGTATTATTGCCAAAAAATATATATAACTGTTAATAATAAACAATAATAATAAAATAAGTATAATTATAATAATACGAATTGTTATAATAGTGTATAATATATTCTGGTATATTATCATTATATTATTTTTTTGTAGTAAATTGTAAAAATATTATTATAACAGTAATAATTTACAGTAATAACGTATTATTGAAATAATGATAAAATAATGCATTATAAAAACGTTTATTATTGTATTATTATTGTTATTCCTTATATTATTGTAGTTGTTATTAGTATTATAGATGATAAAATTATATATTATAATATGCAATAATTGCAATAATAATGATAATAATTACAATAATGATGATAATAATTGCAATAATGATTGATAATAATTGCAATAATGATGATATGATGATGATAATGATGATTAATGATGATAATGATGATGATAAGAAATAAGATGATAATCCTGATATAATAATGATGATACATAACAGGGAATTGTGTCCTATAATATAATAAAAAACGGTTAAAGAAAAACAATCCCACAAGACGAAAGCGGCAAAAATCTAGCGAAATATAGCCTTTTGAGAGTAGACTCCAAATGACGTTTTTCCATTCATTGATGATTCTGCAATTATTAGGGGTAAGAATGATAATAATTTACCACGTTTTCGATTTAATCATGACAATAATGATGATAAAAGTGAGCATAAAGAGAATTTGGATAACATTTGATGATTATTAATATTATTTACTATTATCATATTATTATCATTATTATCATTATTATTTATTATTATTATTATTATTATTATTATTTAGTTATTATTATTCCTACTGAATTATTAGTATATGGCCAAAAATATATTATAACGTAATAAAAAATAATAATAAATAATAAGTATAATCATAATAATATAAATTGTTATTAAAGTGTTATCAATATGATTATTGTTAGTCTTTCCTTATTATGATTTTTTCTGGTAGTATAATTGTAAAAATAATATTATAACAGTAATAAATTAAGGTAATCACGATATTAATTGAACTTAATGATATAAAGACATGATTATAAAAAAACGTTATTATGTTACCTATATGTATTAATATATTTATTGTAGTGTTATAGTATAGATGTAAAATTAATATATATCAATTGCAATAATACAATAATAATGATAATAATGCAGATAACTGATGATAATAATTGCAATAATGAGGATAATGATGATGATAATGATGATAATGATGATGATAACGATAAGAATGATGATAATCATGATAATAATGATGATAAGAACAGGATTGTGTCCATAATAATAAAAAAGGGTAAAAGAAAATAAATCCCAAAAGTCGAAAAAGCGGCAAAATTTTAGCGAAGTATAGCCTTTGTAGAGTAGACTCCAAAAATATGACGTTTTTTCCATCATTTGAGGATCTGGCAATAGTAGTGTAATATGATAATAATACCAGACTTCTATTAATCATGACAATAATGAGAAAAATGAGAATAAGAGAATTTGGATAACATTTGAGATTATTAATATATTACTATTATCATTATTAGTATCATTATATATTATTTTATTTTATTATATTATTATTATATTATTCTTATTATTATTACTTTAATTAATTGATTATTGCCAAAAAAAATATATTATAACTGAATAATAACAATAATATAATAATAAGTCTAATTATAATAATACAATGGGTATAATATTGTTATTAATATTATATGTTATTATTTATCATATTATATTTTTCTGTTAGTAGATAGTAAAAATAAATTCTATAACAGTAATTAATTACAGTAATAAACGATATTAATTTGAAAATAAAAAAATTATACTAATAATGATTATAAAAACGTTATTATGTTATTATTATTGTATTACTATATTATTGAGTTGTTATTAGTATTAGATGTAAAAATTATATATTATAATTGCAATAATTGCAAATAATGTAAATAATTGCAATTAAGATGATTAAATGCAATAATGATGATAATAATGCAAAATGATGATTAATGATGTGATAATGATGATAATGATGCTAATGATGATGAACGATAATAATGATGATAAATTCATGATAATAATGAGATAATAAACAGGAATTGTGTCCATATATATAAAAAAAGGTAAAAGAAAAAAATCCCACAAGTCGAAAAAGCGGCAAAATCTATGCGAAATAATAGCCTTGGAGGAGTGACTCCAAAATGGACAATTGTTTTCTATTCATTTGATGATTCTGCGCCAATAATTAGGTAATAATGATAATAAGTACAAGAATTCTATTAATCATGACAATAATGATGATAAAGTGAGAATAAAGAGAATTTGGTAACATTGATGATATTACACATATTATATTATATTAAGTATTCCATTATTATCATATTATTATATTATTATTATTATTATTATTATTAGTATTATTACATTATTATTATATACCTTAAACTATTGTATTTATGCCAAAACAATATATTATAACGTAATAATAATAATAATAATAATAATAAGTAAATTATAATAATACTAATTGTTATAATATTGTTATTAATATCATTATTGTTATTATTATCATTATTTTTTTTCTGGTAGTATAATTGTAAAAATAATATTATAACAGTAATAATTACAGTTTAATAACGAATTAATTGAAAATAATGATATAAAAAATGATTATAAAAACGTACTATTGTTATTATTATTGTTATTAATATTATTATTGTAGTTTGTTATTAGTATAGATGTAAAAGTATAATTATAATTGCAAGATTGCAATATAATGATAATAATTGCAAGAATGATGATAATAATTGCAATAAGATGATAATGATGATGATAATGATGATAATGATGATAAGATGATGATATAACGATTAATAATGATGATAATAATGATAATAATGATGATTAATAAACAGGAATTGTGCCATATATATAAAAAAAGGTAAAGGAAAACAAATCCCAAAGTAGAAAAAAGCGGCAAATCTAGCGAAATATGCCTGTTGCGATAGATCCAAATGCCGTTTTTTCCATTCATTTGAGGATTCTGGCAATATGGGTAATAATGATAATAATTACCATGAATTCAATTAATCATGACAATGAATGATGATAAAAGTGAGAACAAAGAGAATTTGGATAAATGTTGATGATTATTAAATTATTACTATATCATTAATATCATTATTATCACTATTTTTTATTATTATTATTATTATTAGATTATGTATTATTATTCTTATTATTATACTTAATTATTAGGATTATTGGCCAAAAAATTATATTATAACTGTAATACATAACAATAAAATAATAATAAGTATAATTATAATAATACTAATTGTTATATATTTTATTAATATATTATTTTATTATATATTATTATTATTTTATTTTTTTATAATTTTAAAATTATTATTATAATAATAATTAATATTAGATTTTAAATGAAAAAATATAATAATGTTATAAAAATTCATTATTATTATATGTATTATATTATATTATTTTATATAAATGTAAATTAATATTATTATAATTAATATCATAATAATAATTTTTCTAATATGATATAATTTAAATAATTATATAATATATTAGTAATAGATATAATATAATGATGATATAAGATATAATGATATATTATATTATATGTTATAATAATTGGTTTATATAAATAAATGTAAGAAAAATTCCAAAGTCGAAAATGCTAATAATGTAATAATTAAACTTAGATATAATCAAAATGAGATTTCATTATAATGATGATATGGATTTTGGGGGTATAATGATAATATAGAAATATATAAATAGATGATAAAGGAAAATTGAGCAAAAAAGGTAACAGAGATCCAAAAGTGAATTCTCAATTAGCAATTATTTTTGATTATTATATAAATAATTATTCATTATTATTTTGAATTATTATATAATATGTAATAATACAATTATATTATGCAAAATTTAATATAAGTATAATAAATAATTATAATATTAATTATAATTATACTATTTTTATATTTTCTTATTATCTTATTATTATTATTATTATTATTATTATTATTTAATATTATTATAATTATTTTATAACATATAATAATATAATGAATAAATTAAATAATGTATAAAAAATATTATAAAAATTTTATTATTATTATATATTGTTTTTATATATTGTTTTATTATATTATTTTAAAATTATATATATATTTTGAATAATTGAAAAAATGATAATTATAACATAATATACATATAATGAATTAATGATAATGATGATATAAATGTTTATAAAACGATATTATGTTAATAATGATTATATATATAATGATTTATAATATGAATTTCATATAATATAAATTGCAATGAACAATAAAATGTAAAAAGGGCAAAGATAGAAATATGCATAATGTGAATATGAAAAATGATTTGTCATTAATTGATGATACAGAAATAATAGATAATCATGATAATAATAGAAAAAATTAATCATAAATAAAAGAAAGAAAATAAAATTAAAATCGATATTATAATATTAGCTTATAATTATCCAATTATTTTTTTATTTTATTCTGATTATTAGGAATAATGATAATAATTAAATTATTATTAAAATATAATATAATAAAAAAAAAAAAATTTTTTAATTTAATTAAAATTTTTTTTTTATTTTTTATTATTTTATTATTATTTTTTTATTATTA
>NW_023642617.1:0-9726 GCF_015228065.2 Penaeus monodon | reverse complement strand
TTTCAGAATTCAGAAACAGTTTCCGTGTGAGTAATGGTAAAGGGTTGGCATGTGGTGATCGTGACACTAACTTATGTAGGTTTAAGATCCGGATTGACCACGGTAAAGAAAGCGGTGCTGAATTCTAGTCGAGTACTTGTGAGAGTGACAGCAGAAAACTTCTCTTGACACTGTTTGAGGGGCAAGTCTAGCTGAAGCCCATCAGTTGCCCGAAGCAAGAGACGGGCAGCCCAGACAACGAAAGCTGTTGCGTTGAGACTCATATTGGCTGTTGATGTTAGTTGTTCACTGAATTATACTTTTCGACAAGAGACCTGATCTTATATTTGAAATCGACTAGAGGGACGCGGCGAAGAAGAGGTCAAAGAGATGTAACTACATTCATCTTGAAGGCACTCGGAACACGAGACACTAACACAAGTATGACAAAGTAAAAAGTTACTGTTGTCACTTGTAATCGAATATACTAGTTTGCGCTCTTATTTTACAATGGTTAGATTATCAACCACAAAAATTCTTGATTGCTATTTATATTCCCAAACAACAATGTTGTGTCAGTGAGTGTGTCTAAGATGCACATTCACAAAAAATGTTTAGTAAAGTAATTTGATGTGCCTCTAAAATAATCAATCTTGGCGCAATAGAGGTATAACAATACCAATGAATTAAGGCTGATATTAGAAATAACATGACACAAAAAATAATGATAATAATGATCGTGTTCATCATCACCATGGAAATTATGCTGTTTATCATCATCATATCATCTAATAATGGGTGCGTAATAATAATGAAGTAACGATTATCAAAATAATAAATAATGGAATAATGATTATAATAATAATGATAATGAAATAATGATTATCTTAATAATAATATTAATAATGAAAAGATAATCTCAATAATAACAATAATATAATAATATAATAATAATAATGAAAATAATCGTAATAATGATAATAATGGAATGACGATTATCCTAATATAATAATAATTAAATAATGATTATGTGATAATAATAATATTAAGGATAATAATAATAATAATAATAAAAACGAAATGATTTCATACAAATAAAATAATGAAATAATGGTTTTCAAAATAATAATAATAAAAAGAACCCATTTCTAATAAAGTAACTTAAATGCGTTGATGTTGACATTCTTAATCAAACGCGCTAAGTAACCATATAATTGTCAACGATGTTTAAGATAATAATAAGGATTACTGTAACATAATAAAAATAAATAATTATACTGATAAAATGATGATAAAGATGAGTAATGATAAACAAATTATGTTTTGATAATGATGATAGTGATGGAAATAATAATGACTAAATGATTATTATTACAACTGCATGATGATGATGGCGAAGTAAACTAAAATCAAATAGTATGATGATAGCAAGATATGAAAATTTTATAAATAAAAGATCTGATAAACAACATCGGTAACTTGATATCGTAATGGGCACTTATATGATGAGAAGGTTTAACAATTACATCAAGGTCGTCATGCTTGGCAAATCTGATGAAATAACAATCATATTATTTTGTTATCTTTTACAGCTATAACAATTATTTGTTATAAGATCATAATTCTTCATCGATCATAATTATTCTTCTCATTTATCTTCATCTCTGTAAAATACTGAGTTGAGTAAACTAACTGCGAAACCTGATTTTCATAAAACCGCTTCTGTGTGAGTAACGGTAAAGAGTTCGCATGTGTGGCCGTGACGCTAACGTATGTAGATTGAAGATCCAGATGGTGGCGGTGAACAGAGCGGTGCTAAATTCTAGTCGAGTGCTTGTGGAGAGTAACAGCTTAAAACTTCTCTTGACATACACCATAACAGTTATATAAAATGAATTATATATCTATACGGCACGTATATATATATATTGGTAGTTGTATGATGAAAAGAATGCGTTGATGATAGTTAATTTGGCATAAGTTTGAAACCGACTTTATTCATATTTCTCAACTAATAACCATAGCAGTATTTACCGTGGACGTTTCGACAGCCGTGCTATGTAATTAACTGTTTCCTTGATGTATTATATCTGGGAAACAGTCTAGTGGATTGGCCAGACATTCGTCATGGTTTTGGTAATGAATACTGGGACGTAGATCAGAGAAGTGAACACATCAGCTTGGGTCAGTGATACCTTTCTATAATGGAGGAAGAAACAGTCTCTGTTACCCAATCAACCCGGATTTATGTTCTGTCCCTTTGTAGTTTTTTTTTGAATTTTGTTACATACAGTTGGCTCCACATGTGTTCAGCCTCCAAGGAGTCTATCAGTAGGCCTACTGACTGATCTTGATTTCCCCATTCCTTGAATTGGCGGGAAAATGCGTTTTCCTTTTAATACAATTGATATCAATACTGTTTTTATTGTTATTGATGTTATGATTATTAAAGTATTATTAAAATCTTGTTAACATTTAAGACAATGAAATAATGCAAAAGATCCTTTCCAAAAGTCAAGGAAAAGGGTAAACAGGTGAGAAAGGTAGGACTAATAAGTGACCCCTTGATGACTAAGCACTTGTAGAGCCATCTATGTGTGAATACAATAAATAAACTGTGTTACAGTGGGCATGGCATCTATTCTTGCCAAACGTGGCGATTGGGTTAAGGAGATGGTAGACACAATCGTAGATGCTGTTGTCCACTCAAGTTGCATCAGTGGTATTCAAGTTGGGTAGCCGAATAAGTGATAGTCTGAGGCTGATAAATGGTTCGAGTGTATGCCCTGTTCTTCTCGTTGATCTTACTGTTGTGCGTTGCTGTGGAGACTGATATTCAGAAACTGTTTCTATGTGAGTACTAAGGGTTAAAGGGTTCGCATGTGGAGTTCGTTTTGCTTGCGAAAGTGGGTATAAGATCCAGGTAAATATTAGTAGTAATAGATGGTAATAATGATAAATAACAATAATAATTAATAGTATAATAGTATCACAATAAAAACGATTAAATAATTATCAAAATAACGATTAAATAATTATCAAAATAACGATTAAATAATTATCAAATAACGATTAACTATTTATCAAAATAACGATTACATAATTATCAAAATAACGATTAAAATTTATCAAAATAATGATTAAATAAGTATCACAGTTATAAAGATCAATTAATTATCACATCATGATTATCAAGAGGGAGGATACTATGTGAGATGAAAAAAACCAGTACTATGAAAATGACAGCAAAGTCTATGATCTAATAACAATATCCAGCTCCAATGATAGAGAACAATATAACAATTACATCTTGTTTATTCTTACCAGTTTGTTTCATTTTTTTGTATCATCCACCAATCATTCTTCATATTCTGATAAAAGAATTTAAGATTTATCGGTCATAATTACTCATTAATATTCGACGAGCATAAGTACTCATAAGATTTGCGATCATAATTACCATAATATTTATCGATCATAAACTACTCATTAATATTTACGATGCTGATTTCATCGTGATAGCCGAGGTAAGTGATGGTGAATGATAAGGCTGATAGAAGTAACGAGTGCGTTGAGGAAGCAAACGTGGCGCCTGATATTCAGAAGCCGTTTCATCTGGACACTGCTTTTACATTTAAGAGGCTAAAGCAGAGTTTCATACCACACATGGAGTTGTATAAGCTCCTGTGAATAGGCTCTAAAGGCATGTCAGGAGTGGGATTCGAACCCACGCCCGGAAAGACCGAACGCAACGCCTTGGACCGCTTCAGCCAAGAACATCTTACACACTAAAACAGCAATGGTGGAAAACTTCGTAATGGCTATCAAAGGTTCCTTATCAGTGGAATGTCAGGATAATTAATGATGATAATTGATCCCAATAAAAAATAAATAGTAATTGATGAAATAATATGAAAGATTATTGATAGCGTAATCAAGATATTACAAATAATTGTAATGGTACGACGAATGTATAATGATAATATGGTTTGTAAGTTTGAAACAGACTTTATTCGCATTCCTCGACTAGTAACTATCATACAGTGATATAAGTGGATGTTTTCGTCAGCCGTTGTACCATAATTAACGGTTAATGTATTCTGTTGATAAACAGCTTGTGGATTGGCCAGGTGTTCGTTCATGGTTCTCGGTAAAAAAATACTGGGACGTAGATCAGGTAGGTGAACACATCAGCTGAGTCAGTGAAACCGTTTCTGTATAGAAGGCAGAAAACGTCGTCTGGGTTAGGGAGATTAGTAAAAATAGCCGTATTGGACGTTAGTTGTCCACTCAAGTTGCGTCTCAGCTGGTCTTCAAGTTGGGTGGTAGCGTGAATAAGCGACGGTGGATGGTCTGAGGGGAATAAACGGTTCGAGTGGTATGCCCTGTTCTTTCTTGTATCTTAAACTCCGTAACTGTATTGAATTGCGTTAGCCAATGTGGAGCCTGATATTCAGAAACAGTTTCCGTTGTGCAGAACGTGTAAAGGGTTCGCATCTGTGGTGCGTGACGCTAACATTGTGGGTTTATAAGATCCGGAATTGCCCACGGTAAAGAGAGCGGTGCTGATTCAGTTGAGTGCTTGCAAGATGACATCAGAAAATCCTCTTGACACTGCTTGAAGGGCCAAAGTCTGGCTGAAGCCCATTAATTGCTCGGTGAGCAAGAGAAGGGAAGCCAGACACCGTAAGCTGTTGCGTGAGACTTCATATGTTCAGTGGACTATTACTTTTCGAACAAGAGACCTGATCTTATATTTGAAGTCGATTATTAGAAGGACGCGGACGAAGAATGAGAAATCAAAGAGATGTAACACAACTACTTTCATCTTGAAGGCCACTGGAACCACGGAGAAGCTGACACAAATAATGACAAGTCATAAGCCGGACCAAAGCCAAAAAGATAACAAAGGACACTTTTGAATACAGGGCTATACATCGGTATATCTCCTAAGTAATTCGATATATTAGTTTGCGCTGTTATTTTACAATAAAGATTATCAATCACAAAAAAAAAAAAAAAAAAAAAAAAAAAAAAAAAAAATATCTATATATATATTATATATATAATTATATATATATATATATACAAATATATATATATATATATGTACAACACAACACACAACAACTATGTAGTGTCAGTGACTAAAAAAAAATATGCGTTGAAGACTAATTTGATGTACCACTAAAATAATTCAATCGCGGCGCAATACAAATATAGCAGTAAGAGATATCATTGACACTGAGAATAATGAAATGATGCTGGTGTTCCGCATATCACCTGACAATGATATCATAGTGATAGATAATCGAATAATATTATCATAATAATGTAAGAATAATGAAATAATGATTATCATAATGATTAATCGAAAATAATAATTGTCATAAGATAATGATAATAATAATAATAAAATAATAATAATAATAACAATAATATAGTATAAATGAAATAATAAAATAATAATCATAATAATAATAATAATAATAATAATAATAAAATAGCAATGATTACATAATTATAACAATGAAAATAATGATTATCACAATAATATTCATCATAAAAATATGAAATATATTATCATAATAATAATGAAATAATGACAAAAACAACAATAATAACAACGAAAATAATGATTGTATGATACGGAAATGGAAATATTGTGTTCAAAAAAAGGATAATAATATGAGAAATGAACCTTTTTGAAGATTTAATATTTTTAGTCATCAATTTATCTTCCCAAAACATTTTTTCCTCGTGGATATGCAGTTAAACACACTACTGACACTACATTGTTGTTTGGTAATATAAAACAAATAGAACAATCAAGAATTTTATGTGGTGATAATCTAACCATTGTAAAATAAAGAGCGACCAAACTAGTATATTGGATATGCTTATGAGATATAAAACAAAAGTAATACGCATTGTATTCATGAAGATGTAATGTATGCCCTTTTCGGGGCTTTAGGTGACAGCAGAGTCGTCCTGTTTCTTCCTTTGTATTTGTGTTAGGTCTCGTGTTCCGAGTGCGTCAAGATGAATGTAGTTACATTCTCTGACCTTTTCTTTCGTCCGGATACAAACTCAAAGATGGGGGGCGTTGGCTATTATGATCAGGTCATTAGCTAGTACAGAAGTGCACACGTTCTGCAAAAATACTGTTAGAGCAATGTGGCACTTTGGACCTCTCTTGCGACAAAGGCCCATGGTTAGAGTACAGAAAAGATTGTGAAAAAAAAAGTTCTGTGGCTATGGCAGTAGGATTTTAAATTGGGAAATAGCTATTCTTTGAATTCTGAAGAAGTTCTAAATGATGACAACAGTAGTATGAGCTATCAGAGGGGCATTGGACAAGGCCACTTAGATATGCAGAGCTGATGAAATATTCACACTTTACTAGGTACACTGTAGTCAAATTAGTAATGTACTTAATGATTGTTTTAATGAAAAATGCTTGCATGGAAGTTGAATCTGCGGATTTTTCATTAATGAAAGAGTTTTGTAATGTAACAAAAAATATACCTTAGCATTGAAATTTGATGTGAGACTTAGGTCGTGGGGAAAAGAAATATATTTTTATTGTCTTATATTCCCAAATGTATAAGAAGAAATGTACCTGGTAATTATCATTTTTTTCTGGAAGGATAATATATACAATTGTAAATTTCCACAGGTGTTTTATTGCAATTCTGTTTTTGTCTAAACTGTATGTTGCGTAGTGCTTGAGCCCCTACGGAACAAATTTGGGCCAAAATTTAAAGGTCAATATCTCTAGAACTACTCATGATACATATCTAAAAATATGTGGTAGACTTTTTAGGGCCACGACAAATCAGCTAGCTACAATACATAAAAATCTACAGTAAAAAAATCAGGGCTGAAGAGTTATCTAATTATTATGATAATTATGTTCATTATTATCATGATAATTATTGTTTCATTATATTTGATAATATATTGTTTCATTATATTATGAAAAAATCATTATCATCATTATCATCTCCTTATTCTGCTTCCATTATTAGATGATAATGAAAAGCATCATTACCATGATGATATGAATGATGATGAACAGTATCATACTACGAGGGAGTGATGATGAACAGTATCATACTAGAGGATGAGGATGAACAGGTACATTACTATGAGGATGAGATGAACAGTTATCATTACCTATGAGGATAAGTGAAGAGCATCATTTACCGTGATAATGGTGATGATGATGAAGAGCATATTAAATGTTGATGATGATGAAGACTATCATACCATGATGATGATCGAACAACCTCACTACCCATGATGATGATGATGAACAGCATTATTACATGATGGTGATGATGAACATGATCATTATATCCGTTATTTTCAGTATAATGTTATTTCTCATGTCAGCCTTAATCGTAGGCATTTGCATATACTTGTATTGCTCCCAAGTTATTTTTAGAGGGCACATCAAAATTATCTAAAAAGAATATTTGTTTAGTGAATGTGCACTTAGACACTCACTGATACTACATAGTTGTTTGGGAATATAAAAATAGATCAATGAAGATTCAGTATTATCAAATAACAGCGCAAACTAATATATTGGATTACGTAGGAGTATAAACGAAGTATACTCTCTCTAGTCATGAAGGCGTCTGTATGTCTTTGGCTTTAGTGTGGAAAGAAGTGTACGCTTTTTACTTTGTCATTACTTGTGTCAGCGTCTCGTGTTCCGAGGGCCTTCAAGATTGCAAGTAGGTAAATCTATTTGACTCTATTCTTGGTCCGCGTCTCTCTAATGGACTTCAAATATAAGATTAGGTCTCTTGCTCAAAAAGTATAGTCACTGGAACAACTGACATCAACAGGAAATATGAGTCTCAACGCAACAGCTTTCGTTGTCTGGGCTGCCCTTCTCTTGATTCGAGCATGTAATGGGCTTCAGCCAGACTTGCCCTTCAAGCAGTGTCAAGAGGAGTTTTCCTGGTCACTTCACAAAGTGCTCGATTAGAATTCACCACCCGCTCCCTTTACCGTGATCAATCTGGATCTTAAAACCTACATATGTTAGCGTCACAATCACCACATGCGAACCCTTTACCGTTACTTACACGGAAACTGTTTCTGAATATCAGGCTCCACAGTTGGCTTACGCAACACACTGCGTTACGGAGCTGAAGATCAATCAGAAGAACAGGGCATACACTCGAACCATTTATCAGCTTGAGTGGACAAACTACGTAAGGCTATGTCGACTGTCTCCTTAACAAGACAGTTTTCAACTCTATTATAGAAACGATACACTGACCAAGCGAGTGTTCACCTCCCGAATTTATGTCCAAGTATATGTGTACCAGAACCAGAAGACAAGAACGCTCCTTGGCCACTCACAAGACTGTTCACCATACAGAATACATAAGGAGGGAAACGGTTTTAATTACGCAACATCCACTGTATTTAACGTTATGATGGTTACTAGTCGAGCAAATGTGAATAAAGTCGAGTTTCAAACTTACACCAAATATCGTCAATTAACCCAACCAAATGATCGTATAAAAATGATGACGATGATATCAATAAAAATTATATTCATAATAATGATGACAGTGATAAAAATAACGTAGTTGATGATAATAATTATAATGTAAAATAATAATGAAGTATAAGAGGGAAAAAAGATAAAAATGATTGAAATAAATCAATTTTTATTATCTTTATTCTTTTGAAACGATCAGAATTTTAGTACCAACCACACAGTAAAACAGTAATGTTGGAAATTCTGTATAGGGTTTATAAAAAGGTTTCCTTTCAATAGGAGTCTACGTTATTCATCAATAATTTTTTTTTAAAAACTTTTTCAATTATTTTTTTAATTTAGTTTTATTAGATTATTTATCAATGATTTTTCATTTCGTTATTTATCATTTATTTACCCTTTTAAAATTATTTCAATGTATTTATCATTAACTTTTTTATCAAGTTATTATCAACATTATTTTTGATGTAACACTATATTTCAATTTACTTTTCTTTTAAAATTTCATATCAATTTTTTATCATTAACATATTTACTATTTTTTACATTTCAAAATCATTTTAATGTCTTATCGGCTTTATTGCAAAATAGTGTTCCTGCTACTTTCTGGGGGGGGTCTCGTGTTTTCCCGTGCCTCAAGATGAAATGTTGCACCCTTTGCATCTCTTTAATTTTTCATTTCCATATTTACTTAATTTATAATTAACAAAGTTTATATGTTTTTCAAATACAAATATTAACAATTATCATTAAACCCTTTTTTATCAATTTATTTACTATGCATTATTATCAATTCTTTTACATTTATTTAAAAATCAATGACATTTAAAGTATTTATTATTAAAATTTCATATCAGTTTCCATATTATCATATTTTTTCCGTTTATTTTTTCATTAATTTATTTACCTTCCATTTTTCATTAACTTTATATCAATTTATTTATCGTTAAAATTATTAAAAATTAATTTATCCTTAACATTATTATCATTTATTTACATTAACATTATTTTTAATAATTTATCGTAAAATTATTTTATTTTTTTTTTTCAATGACATTGCATTATTTTTTTTTTCATTTATTTTTAAGTTATTTATCAATTTATTTTTCATCCAAAAATATTTTCAGTCATTTACATAACATTTTCTATCATTTTAAATTTTTCTTTAACATTTTTAATTTACTTACATTACATTATAATTTTTATCCTTTTTCAAATTT
>NW_023642616.1:0-9727 GCF_015228065.2 Penaeus monodon | reverse complement strand
GGTTGTTTACGGAGTTGAACTTGGGTGGGCGGTCCATCAGAGTAGGAAAAATTTGGGTCCCGAGAAACGCGGGGTAAAGGACGTTTGACAGACAGTCCAAAGGCACCGCATACGTAACACATGCTTTTAATACAAAATACAGAAAACACTAAAACACCACATAAACACACAACCAAGACAACACAGAACCACACCACACCACACCACACAAACCCACAACACACACCACACACACTAGCTGATTTTTATGACAAGCTCTGTTTTATATCTAAGAAATGTGGACAGAAAACATGTATCGGGTTCACAGATAAACGACTGCCTCCGAAAACAAACCCGCGAGCCACAGAAAAGGATCACAAACCGTTTTAAAACTGTAAAAAGCAGACGTTGGAAAATGGCCCACAAAAAAATAAGACGCAATCAACGGGAACAAATTTAAAAAAACAGATAGCAAACTCAGGACTGGAGAAAACAGAATTACACCGTGGCTTTGGAGGGATAATGGGGATTTTACAATGGATAACAGATTACTTTTTGTAATAAAATAATAATAATAATAATAATATTAATAATAATAATAATAATAATTTAATGATAAACATAATGATAATAAATTTTACAGTAATAATAAAATTAACAATAATAATAAATAAAATAATAATAATAAAACTAATAATAAAATAATAATAAATAAATAATAACAATCATAATAATTAATAATAATGATAATAATATAATAATAATAATAATAATAATAATAACAACAACATAATAATAAATTGATAAATAACAATAAATTATTATAATAAATGATTGATAAGAATAATGAAAAAACAAATAATGATATGATGGAAATGAATGATAATGGAATTTGATGATGATGGATGAGATTGATGATGATGATGGTGATGATGATTGATGGAGATGATTGATGGTGATGATGATGATGATGGATGGAGGATGATGATGAATGATAATAAATTAATAATTTTATTATAACAAGAGTGATGATAATAATGATAATGATAATGGATAATAATAACAATAACGATAAACAATAAACGAAAATAATAATATGATAATAACACAACGAAAAGTAAATAATTAATCATAATAAAATAATAAAATAAAAAGAATAACAAACAAACAAACTACTGATAATGAATAATGGATGAATTATATGATAATTACAATGATAATGATAAATGAATATAATGGATAAAATGATAATGATAATGAATGAAAATGGAAATGATTGGATGATGATGATGGATGATGATGGAATGATGATGGGATGGATGATGAAGTGAATGAAAAGGAATGATGAGGACGATGAGGATGGTGATAATAATAAATAATTTTAAATATGGATGATATAATTAATAATAAATATAATAATAATAATATTATTAAAATAATAATAAATATAATAATAATAATAATAATAAATAATAATAACAAACAAACAAACAATTAAATAATTAATCATAATAAATAATTTTAAACAATAATAAAAAATTAGGTAAAGGTGATAAAATATAAATTGATTGATTGAATGATATGAAAATAACAAATTTGAATGAATAATAATTAAAATAATTTAATAATAATAAAAAACAATATATATGAAAAATAATTAATTTAATAATAATAATAAATTTAATAATAATGGACAAAAAATAAATAATTAATGAATATGATAAAATATTTAATAGTGACAAAAAAAATAGTGAAATAAACAAATAATACCATAACAATAATTAATAATAAAATAATAAATTAAAATAAAATATTAATAGTAAAATAATAATTGATTTAATTAATTAATAAATATAATAATAATGTAATAATAATAATAATAATAAATTAATAAAAGATAATACAATAACATTAATAAAATTTAAAAAGAAGAAACAATAATATTAAATAATGAAATAACAATAAAAAGGAAAAACAAAAAACAATTAATAATGATAATAATAATATAAAAATTAAATAATTAATAATTAATAATAATAATAATAAAATTAAATAATAACAATTAATAAATGATTAATAAATAATAATAATTAAAATTAATAATAATAATAAATAATAAATAAAACAATAATAATAATGATAAATGATAATAAACATATAATAAATTATAAGAAGGAAGAAGAAGAAAAGAAAAAGAAAAATGATACTAATAAAATATGGTAAAAAATAATATAAATAACAATATTCCAAATGAATAAAGTAGTATTAATAATAAATGATAATAAATAATGATAAATAATAATAATAATAAATAATAATAATAATAATAATAATAATAATCCCATTTATTATTATATTATTTCATTTTTTTATTATTATTTTTTGTCAATCATGGAGATAATTAAAATGATGGAATCATTACGGTAAAACTTGGCCCAAAAATGACGGTACCCGGGTATTTAATCAAAATAATAAAAAACAAACACCCTAACAAAGAAGTATAAATAAAAGATAAAACCCCAAAACAAACAACAACAAAAAACCAAAAACAAAAACAAAAAAACAAAAATAAAAAAAAACAGGAAACGGCAAAAAAAAACAAAACGACCATAAAAAAAACAACAAAGTACACATACAAACCTAAACCGCCAAGCCCACACGTCCCCCCACCACACCCACCAACCGCAAGAAATCAAACCAATGGATGGGAAAAACAAAAATCCACACAAAAAACAGTCCCCTAAATAGGCGGTTTTTTGTGTCCAGAGCGGTTTTAAAAAAACTGCATGAAGAGCAAACGGGCTGGAAAAAGAGATGGCCCCAGGGCGGGGGCGTGGGTTGAAAACCACTAATGAACGGGGCGACTCCTGCATTCTTTTCATAGGGAAGGCCCCCAAAACCCCCTAACTGGCCAGCTGAGCCAACGCTATAGGGAGGACGGGGGAGGGAAAACGGCGGGAACGAGAAAGGGGAAAGGGGGGGAAGAGAGAAGAGGGAGAGAGAGAGGGGAGTAGGAGAGAAGGGAAAGAGAGAGAGAGAAAGGGAAACTGGGAAGGGAGGGAGTAAATATATATATATATATATATACATATATATATATATAATATATATTATATATAATATTATATATATATATATATATATATATATATACATATATATATGGTGTGGTGTGTGGGGGGTGGTGTGTTGGTGTTGTGTGTGGGGGGTTGTGGGTGTTAATGTAAATTTTTATATATGTCTGTATGTTATACAGATATTATACATACAAACAACCATATTACAACATACATACAGAATATACGTGCATACACACAATTATATTATATATTATATATATATATATATATAATATATATATTATATATTTTATATATAATAACACATAATTATACGATATATGTAGGTTTAATAAAGCATCATAAAACAAACAACAACACAACAAAGCGCGCGCATATATATATTATATATTATATATATTATATAATATATAAATAAATATTTATATATTATAATTTTAATATAATATTAATATAATATTATAATAATTATATTTAGATTGTATTTGTATTATAGTATTATATTAGTTATATATATAGGTTAGTTGTGGTTTTTTTTGGTGTTTTTGTTTTTGTTTTTTTTGTGTGCGTGTTATTGTTTTTTGTGTGGTGGTTGTGTTGTTGTGTTGTGTGGTTATGTTTTTTCCGTGATTAGTGGTGTATGTGGGATGTATTATGGATTTTGTATTTATTAATGTTATATATATTTGTTTTTGTGTGGTTTTTGTTTTGTGTGTGTGGTGGGTTGGTGTGTGTGTGGTTTGTTGTGTGGTGGGTTGTGTGGGTTGGGTGTTGGTGTGGGTGTGTTGTGGGTGTGGGTTGGTGGTTGGTGGTGGTGTTGTGGTGGTGGTGTGTGTTGTTGGGGTGTGTGGTGGTGGGTGGGGGTTTGGTGGTGGTTGGTGGTTGTGTGGTGGGTTGTGTGTGGGGTGTGTGTGGTGTTGGTTGGTGTGTGGTGGTGGTGTGGGGGGTTTGGTGTGGTGTGGGTGTTGTTGTGTGGGCGTGTGGTGTGGGGTGTGTGTGCTTTTGGGTGTTGGTGTGTGTGTGGGGTGGTGGGTTTTGGTGTGGTGTGTTTTTCCCTCAAATAATAATAATATTGTTATATGCAAAATATACAAAAGCATATAAACATTTTATTTTGCATAACTGAGGGGGCCATATAAAAACAAAAGGTCAAAAGACGCAAAACCCGTATTACAAGGAAGCGGAAGGTAATCATGTAAAATAAACCTAGTTTAGTGGTCCAAATGCTTTCTAAAAATACACAATAAGATACACGAAATAAAATCAAGAAATACGTAAGAAGAATAATGCCGCACAAAGAAAAGGAAATGGTTTCCTGCCAAAACGACGAATTTTTAAACTTTTTATTTTGAAAACGGAGGAAATGGAAAATAAATTCATAGTTTTTTAAACGAAAAAAAAAGGATAAGTTTTTCTTACCATGAATTTCACATATGATTTCTCATAATAAAGAAATTTTGGTTTTTAAAATGAAACGCAGAAAAGTAAATGTAATAAAAAACTAATCAGTAAATTTTCCCGGTAAAGATTGAAACGCTGAGGATTTGCAATGGACATTTAAGCGCGCTTGAATGAAACCCTATAAAAACAGGAATTTATACGAATTCAAACATCACATTATATTTTGTTTTTCATTTTCCTCTTCTCTGTTTTTTCTTCAAACATTACTTTTAGTTTTGGCCTTTTCTTCTTCCTTTTCTTCATCATCCACTACTGGACAAGATTTTCAGTCTAGGCCGAGTAATTTTCCTCCTGAAAACCATTTTCCACACTGATTTAAGTTTTAAACAAGATGTTTTCCAGGACCGCAGCAAAAGGACATGCAAACTTCCTATTTTCCTCCCCAAAACGAATGAAAAATCCGGGAGTCTGAAAGAAACGAACCTCTTTATAAAACACCACCCATATATCAGATAATTATATCAAGTTTTTTTTTCTCTTGGTTGATGAGCATTTCAAGTGTATTTTTAAAAAGCCGAAGTTTTCAGTGTATAGGTCATCCACAGCTTTTCATATCCAAATACTTTTCCCCTATACTTTTCTGAATGAGGAATCCTCTCTATTCCCCCTGATTTGTTTATCGGACCATTTTCTGTTCCTTGTAAAATCCTTACTATGATATGCCAATCAAACCATGGTTTTTGTATAATCATGGAAATTCAGATTTACAAAGCATAGGTTCCCTGTCCAGAACTAAGCGGATACTGATTACTGGGTATTTTTTGTGGATAGGGTTGCAGATAGAATAATTTTTACGTTCCTCAAATTGGAATTATAGCTATAGATCAACATCTTTTTCTTGCACAGTTGGGGGGGAAAATTTATTCCCTTTGCATTTATATAATTTCTATTTTTGTGGTTTTCCCATTAACAAAATAGATGATGAAGTGAGGATTATAGAAAAATATTTGTCATTTCTAGAGCCACGAAAAAACCAGCATTACATCTAAATACCTCAGATAATCAGTAAGAAACAAATATGAATTGCAAAATGTTACACATTTCCAAGCACTTTGCATTTTACTTTCTCCCTTCGGTTTTACTCTTCGTTTGCCTCCCCTCCTGTTTTCCAAACCTTTTTCCCTTTTATCTCACGTATTCCGATTCCTCCCCGAAGCAACCGCAGCCTTTCCTTGCTCCTTCCCTTCCGAGCAACTTTCTTCGACTTTCTTCCTCCTTCCCCCCTCCCATGGCCCCCCCCCACATACCCTTTCCATTCCCCCCCCCCACCCCCCCCCCGTCCCCCGACCCCCCCACCCCGAGGTCCCCCCTTGCCTCTTCCGTCCATAAATCAAACCACGGACCCCGGCCCGGAACTAATCCGAGCAAAAAACACACTCAACCGTTTTTTCAATCCAGGACAGATCGGGGACATTCCCGGACTAATGGAAAATTTATGGGCGTCTTGAATGGTGAGATATGGGAAATCTGTCGGGCCCCTTCCCCCAGTCCGGCCCCTTGGAAATTTTTCCGGCCCAGCCAGTTCTAGCATGGCAGAATATTTTGCAGTGGTCCCATAGAGGAATTGTGGGTTTGGTTTTGGTGGAACTTTATAAATATACACATCTCTGGTGGAATATAAATTCTCAATGGGACATTTTGGCCATGGAATTACCTGTAAGTGCCATGGTTGATATCCATTGCATGCGCCCCAATCCAAGAGCACATGATACAAAGGAAAAGAGATGACAATAAATGGAGGTGGTAAAAATGGCTGGGCGATTTTTACAACTTGAAAAATCCATAAAACCCTCCCTATCAACGTCCCAGAACCCTCATTCCTCTGTATAAAATATATCACTCCCCCCACGCGTTTATAAATATATAAAAACGCATCCCCCAGAATCTTCAGGGAAATCTCAGTGAAAATATTTCTCTCCATATTTTTCCGTGAAGGAAGCCTTTACCTGGGAGCCCTCCCAGGGACATTCCTAATGTCGAGCTCCTTATATTTTACGGCCTTCACCCTCGGGGCTCCCATAAACCCCGGACGGCCCGGGGGCCCGCCTGTGTCGTCATGACAACCAAAGATATTTCGAGAGCCTGCTTGGGAGATAGGCTGTTAATTACATTTTCGTGGGGCTGAAAATGGATTCTCGAAGGTCTGAGATGGTAATTACATTAATCGTGGAATGAGAGAATCCCGTAAGAAAGAATATATTTAGTATTGTGTATTAAATTTAAACTAAAAACGCCCCACGTGGGCTGTTGAAAAATAAAACCGGAGACAAAAAATTTTTTTAAAACAATTTTCCCATGCAACTGGTTTCAAAAAAATATCCACATTATAAAAAAAAAGTAATTTTTTTCTGTTCGTAGATTTTTGCGCGAATTGTGCTTCGTCACTATCAGTTTCTTCCTGATAAAGTCGATTTTAAACAGTAATTTAATGACAGTCGATACTTTTTTTTTTTTTTTAATAATCAAAACATTTAATAAAAAGTCAATCATTTGCCAGCATTGACCGATATTCTTGCCATTCCATTATAACTCTGTATTTTAAAAAAAAAAAGAAAAGAAAATTTGCCACGTGTAATTTATAGCCCAACACAACGACACTCAATAAATCCACACAAAAGAGCCGGCCCCCTTTTTCCACGCGGGTCGTTATCTACACTATTGCAGAACCAAGTGTTGAGAGTGAAACACCCCCCCCACCCCACCCCCCCCCTTTCGGTCCTTCCCCCTAACTCCCAAATTGTGATCATTCCAGGGACTGATACCAATCAAGCCTCACATTCCCAGGTAGGGCCTAGGTCCCCCCTCTGGCTACTTTCCCCTGTCAGGTTTAAATAGAGAGAGACAAGGTCCCCAAACTCTTTTATTTTTCCTCTCTCTCCTTTCTCTCTTTCTTCCTCTTATTCTCTTTTTCTTTTTCTATCTCTTTTCTCTTTTCTCTTTCCTCTCTCTCCTGAAACTCTTTTAATTTCTTTCTCTCTCTCTCTTTTCTTCCTCTTTATTTCTCCTCCTCTCTCTCTCTCTCTCTCTTTTCTTCCTCTTATTTCTCTCTCTCTCCTCTCTCCTCCTCTCCTCTCCTCTTCTTCCCTCCCGTCTGTCCCCCTCCTCATCGGCCTTTTCTCAACTGAAAACCTTGGGCTAGCAAAGGAATGCTGGGAATGTTGAAAGCCATGTATCAAACTAACTGAAAGTTATTAAGATGCATCAAGATGTAAAACTGATCCTTCAAGATAAAATTAAGTCAATAAGAAAATAAGAAAATTAAAAAGATTTTGAGAAGTCATAGAGCCCATCAATAATAATTCAAAACGGGGTTTTAACCGCATAAAAAAAAAAACAATCATTCTGTTAAAACAAAATATAAAAACAAATACAGTTTTTACCAACGCCTTGCAAAAATAAATTAAACAGGGATATATTGCTGCAAAAATAAATCAAGATGATAGATAATGCGTTAAAAGACAATAACGATCTATCTGGACAGCCGAGACGTTCTGCAGATACGCTGAATATATTTGCAGTTTTGTCAGGTGGGGACCGTATTAATTAAGGCAGACAGAAAAAACCTGATCACGAAAAAAAAAAAAATCCATCTGAAAAATCTGTGTGTTTTGTATATATATATATTATAAAAGATAGGATAGATAGGGACAAATAATCAAGGATAGATAGATGAGAGAGAGAGAGAGACAGAGAGAAAAGAGAAAACAGAAGACCCACAGATAGACAGAGCGGAACGAAAGAGGGGAGGGTGGAGGCTTGCATGTTGCTAAACCTTAAATGTTATAGATAAAAAAAAATATATATTTCACCACAAACTTCCGCAGTTTTTTTTATTTTTTCCGTTTGTTCCCCAGCCCGGGTTTCCCCTTAAAAGCTGACTGGGGTGGGCACCGTGGAAGTGAGGGGTTTGGCGCTTGCTTGTTTTTTTTTTTTTTTCGACCCCCCTTTGTTTCCTTTTTGTTCTGAATTTTTAATGCAAATAAAATACGTTGATGATTTTTTTTTTTCGTAATAAACATCCCGTAAAATATATTTATAATATTTTAATAATATATAATATATATATTTAAAATATAATAATATATATATATTATTATAACATATATAAAATTTTTAGTATGTAACATATAACGACAGATAGATAAACAGCCCATTTACCAAAACATAACGATACATAATATAATAGATCATTATAAATTATTATTATATAAAATATTAATATAATTTTAAAATTTAAATATTATATATAATATATATATATATAATATTAAATATTATATATATATTAAATAGTTGTGTTGTTTTGTGTAAATATGTTATTTTAATATATATATTATATATAAATAAAAGAATAGATTAGATAGATTATAAGTAAAAACCATATTTTTTTTATCATTCCTATTTTCTCCCAAAACCTTGTTTTAGCTATCGGCCAGGCCTTGAATATAAAACGTTTTTCACCCAACATTAACCCACTGATAAGAAAATACAAAAAAACTACTCAAAACCAAGGGCGTTCCCCTCCAACAAGGGCCAAGGGCGTGCCCTTGCCTGTCCCTTACGGACCTGGAAAAGGAGGTTTTTTTAATGGCCATTCCTTTTTAAACCCCCAAAATCCCCAAGGCAGCCTTCGAAAGGTTGGCGAGTCACTTTTATGCCCTTGGGGAAAAACTCCCCTAACTCGCCACAACGGTTTTTTTTGCCAAAAAGACCTGGGAACTTCAATGCCTTCGGCCTTTATTTGGGGGGGTTCTTGGGGGACCGATCCAACTTGGGCGGCGGGGCTTGGGCGGGGCATGGGGGTTTTTTGCCCTTCCCATGTCATCCTCTCTAATAACCTTTTGCGGATTGGAATTTGGCAAAACTTCCGATCTTATATGCCTGGTGTTTTTGTAAAATCACAAATAAAACCCCGGGTAATTAAGGAATTCATGACTTGGTTGTTTTCCGGGTCCCCCAAAAACTCCCCCCCAATCTGTCTCCTAGGGACCTGGAAAAATATTGGAAACCGTTTGGGCTCTTCCCCTATGGTTTTTTCTTTTTCCCTGGTGGTTTTTTCTTGGACCCCTTTTTTCCTCGTGTACCTTTTTAACTTTTTCCCTTTCTGCAAGTTGGGACGTAAAATTTTTTTTTGGTTCTCCCCCCAAGCATTTCATTTTTTTTTTTAACCTTTTTTTCCCCCCCGGGGGGGGGGGGGAAAAAATCCA